>NC_056725.1:1314593100-1314865600 GCF_019279795.1 Protopterus annectens | reverse complement strand
AGGGTCTGGTCAGTTATTGTGTGAATGCTCTGACCATTGGTATCATTGACATTGTCATATGTACAGATTGGGATGTATTCTGGGGACTAGGGTTGGCACCTGTTCAAATGGCCAAGATGGGACATTTTCAGAACACACATCAGATTTTACAAGCTGACACATACCCACGGTCAGTACAATGGATAGAACTTTACTTATTTGCCTACATAAAAGCCTATTGTTGTAGCAGTCTAGTTGCTTATTCTTTTTCTTGTAACATTTAGGTATTGTAGATACTGCAATAATTATTTTCTGTAACTATTACATAACATATGGGACATAATTATGTCCTACACTCCCAGGACATTTGCCATTTGTAATGTATTTTGTCAGGACACAACTGTCCGACGATGGACTGTCCCTCGCAAAGCGGGACAGATGATAACCCTACTGCGGACACCAGATTGTTTGGGCCAACACATAGCCATGGTCAGTGCAGGTTTAGAACATTCATTTGTTTCCTACCTGTGAGCCTTATACCTTTGGCACTTCTGTTGTTTGCCTGTTTCTTGTACGGATTACGTTTATTCTATCCTGACGTGACCGCTTTAGGCAACTGTTACATGCATTATGGTGCATAGTTATTTCCTACGATCACAGGACATTTGGCATTGTACCATTGTTGGTCAAGTCACACCTACACACACATTAATTGTCCCTCACACAGTGGATCAGGGGTATCCTGTTTACGTCAGTGCCTTCATCACCCTTATACCATGTGCTACTATGCGAATGTGTGCAATATATTCTCTCGCTTATTCGTGTCGGGACATGTGCGTCACGGGCAGGTGTTTGATCCTGGGTAGTAGGTTATGCATGACCATTTAGGGCTGGACAGTGTCGTGCACCACTAATGCACATTCCAACTTGTGTCCAGATATCTACAGGACTGGACTTTGTGTCTTCCATTCTAATGTTTACACAGGTTACTTATCCCATGAGGGATATCCCAAAAATTGAACAAGACCAAAACAAGAGAAATACTGAACATTCTTCTGGAGTTATGAAAATGTCCTGGGGGTTTTACATGCAAGGGATACATAGTGTGCAATCCTGCAACTGCCTAGGGTGACACTACCTACTACATCTGCATAGTGGTCACTATGTGTAGATGTGGCTGCACCAAAACAGTAGGCCAAGTATGGCTGGATTTGGTGGACGTTCAGGTAAGGGAGTGGGTTGTTTGATGTAGAGGAGATGCTGGGTAGTCCATTATGCATCCAGGTGTGTTGCATTTGATATGGCCAGTTCCATCAGGACCAATCTGTGGGTATGTGCTGGTGACATGTCTATACATTTGTATCGCACATTTCAATATTCATATGTTTGTGGGATTGTGTTCTACAGTATGGCCTGTCTGGTTGTATTGCAGATGTTTATACATGTGTTTGTGTTTCTTTCTGCTTCACCCGCTGCTCCCTCATACACCTCCGGTTCACCTATTCTGCATACGACACAGTATCACCTTGGAGGATTGTACCATTACCCATCCCCCCACACACACACATACTCCTTACACCCCATACATCACTGCTTTGGTTGTTGGCCCATGACACGGCCAGAGTAACACATTGAATACCCTACATATGTCAGGTACCTGTATGGTTGTGTGGACTACCCTGCCATGTTTGCTTTCCACATGCTATACATCACGCACATAGGTACATGCCCATACTTAACTTTCATTACATGGCTGGTATACCTGGGTAATACCCGTTCAACTGTGACACATTCTGACAAGTTCGGCTTGTACCGCTGATGTGCGGATTTTTGCAGACTGTTCTAATCATTGGTAGGATGACACCTTTTCCTATGTCCAGGATGGGATATATTCCATACACATATCTGACTGTACTGGACAGCACGTACCCACAGTCAATGGTACGGATAATACCGTTCCTTTCAGCCTACATGTTTCCTTATTGTTGTAGCAGTTTATATGCTCCTTCTGTTTCGTTTACATGCTTATTCTATTTCCTGTCACATTTGGTATGTGACATACGGACATACCTTTTGTATGTGACTAATACATGCCTTGTGGGATATGATTTGGACATATGGTTGCAAATATACATAACCACTGTACATAACCAGGTCAGCTCTACACATACCAGGGGCCCTGGGTCTTACACAGCTGTGACAGATGACTGTCGCTGTACACCAGTGAACACACATGTTACATTTATCGTGTATTTTGTTATGGACACATCTGCCCAGCTGTGTACCCTCCCTCACATTATGGGTCAGCTGGTGACCCTAACCATTGGGCTGGATGTACGTACTGGCGGCGCGCTAACATACGATGCATTTCACTTCCACTTGGTATAGCTATCTACACTGCATTGGACTACAGGCACACGGTTTTCCATGTCATTTGTTCATGGGATAGGTACCCATTATTCCCTACCGTGCATTTGTGTTTGCTTCTTCATTTTGTGTTCGCAGGAACTATCTTGCATGCTTTGCATACGTTTCAGTATCCACGGACACTGACAGATGTGATTACTATCTTGCAAGTTGTTATATGCAAGCATTTTAGGTTGCACATCGACAGCTGGCATTTCCACACCTCCGTGCGGCACTTCGACACCCCCTATGCACTTGCACTCCTTTCCTATGCACATGGCTGTGGCGGCAGCGCACCTTCATTAATATGCATTTGGCGGTACTGCACCATCTTCACATCACACTGTCGGCGCAAGCCTACTGCCAGCCTTGCGTCGAGCTTCATGAATCCCGGGGATTGATGTTAAGTGAGCTCTTTGACTATATATGATCTACTGAATTCTAGTTTATAGAATCAGAGTAATTTTTCGACATAGCCCACATTTGATGTTTAGATCTCCCAGTTTATCAAATGGCAATTAAAGTTTTCCAGGATTATATAATTTTTGTCTATATAAAGTTCAGCTAATATATTTAAGAACTAGGTATTTTTTCAGGGTTCAACAAAGGGGGTCCTGTAATAGGCTGCCTTGGTCATTGCTAGAATCTTTTTTTTTTTATTATTGAATTATCATTTGTGACACAGGCATATTTACATTTATATAAAAGTAATCAAACTTTATTATCTCATTAAAATTAACAAGCATTATTAACCACATATATCATTGCTAGAACTGGTTAGAGAAGATCAGATAACTTACCCCATAACCAAATAAAATAATCAACTAGACACCAGATTTACAAAGATATTTATTGTTATTTCCCAGAAAAAAAAGAAGTTTGTTAAAGTAGCAGTAAAATTATTAATAGGATATCTGTAAGTTACTGGGTATATATTTAGCAAAAGAGGTTCAGGAAAATATTTAATGGAGAAAGGTGCTACAGGGTTAGTTAAAGAACAACTACAGACCAAGATAAAACATATGTTTATCTTGTCCTGAAGTTCTATGCAACCAAACCTACAAGTAGCACAATAACAGCTTATTATTAATTTATATATTTTTTAAGCCTGAATATCTTCAAGAGGGCAGACATGCTGACATGTTCTTAGTTTTTTGGGAAACTATAAATACTTGCTTGGTGCAGCTTTCCTCACCAAAAAATGTTCATATTTAACAGGTGAAATTGTATAAGATCAAGAGAAACTATCATAGGATTTTAGGAATTCATTCAGACCTAGCATGGCATGCAGTAAAGAATCTAATTTCACTAGAAATGCTAAAGTTTTTTTTTTTTTGTAACAAATGGAAGTATCTTTAGCATTCTTTATGGAGTACAATACATCATCGGGAGCGGAAAAAGTGATATTGTGCTTAGGATATAGCAGTCCTTTAATGGAACAGACAAAGGAGGTTATTAGAAAAATTAGCTTATAACAGGAAACCAATAATGCAGGTGTTCAGTTCAGATTATTTAAAAGTTCATAAATAAACTAGTTTTAATATTAAAGAGATAGAAATGACAGAAGATAAAGTATAAAATAAGTGTTTCACCCATAGCTCTCAACCTTTCATGTCCAAAATGAGGAACACTAGCCCTCATAATGTGGAACAAATACTAATGGCTTACTAACAACTTCAACTAGGAAGGTCATGGGATGGTTAAAATATGCTGGTTTTATTTATAAAGAAGATCATTTAATGAATTGATATGATTAATTTCTATTTACAATGGATTTCACTTAAAAAAATCCCTAACACTGAATGTGTGACAGTCTTTCAATGTGGAACTTTGAGGAACTTCGAGGAACATGAACTTTTTAAGACCCCAAATGAGGTACGTTCCTCGTAATGAGGTACACTTGAGAGGTATGGTTTCACCATTGATGTCATAGTACTAACAGATGATGGGATGAGATAATTGTTTCTTAGAAATAATGAATGTGGCTATTAATAAGAATGAGAACACGATTCATTATTTAAATTGAGAAGTAGGTAAGGCACCCCATGTGAAATGATGAGTATATTATAGCAATAACCCACGCCTGGGTGTGGGTAATGCTGGATTACCCATGGTTGGCGTGGTTTGGTCCTGAGGGCAAAGCCTGAGGGACCAAACAAAGCCAACCGTGGGTAAATCCAACATTACCCACACCCAGGCGCGGGTTATTGCTATTATACAATGACATTATTTAAGAAAAAAAAGAATTACTTTTCTTAAATAATGGCATTGTATAATGCCTCCTTGCTGCCCTTCTGCAGCTGTCTGGTATTCTGCGGAAGTTCTGATGTACTGCGCATGCCTACGCAGTACATCAGAGCTGTGGGCAAAAGCAATGGAGAAAGCAAGATCTCCGTTGCTTTTTACTGTTTCGCTATGTTAAATGGGTTTAACATAGAGAGACAGCTTTAAAAAAAGCAACGGAGAAAGCAAGATCTCCGTTGCTTTTTACAAACTGTTTTGCTATGTTAAATGGGTTTAACATAGTGAGACAGCTTTAAAATAAGCAACGGAGATCTCCATTGCCTATTTTAAAGCTGTCTCACTATGTTAAACCCATTTAACATAGCGAGACAGGTTTAAAAAAAAAGCAATGGAGAAAGCAAGATCTCCGTTGCTTTTTACACACTGTTTCACTATGTTAAAGGAGTTTAACATAGCGAGACAGCTTTAAAAAAAACAACGGAGATCTCCGCTGCTTTTTTTAAACCTGTGTCACTATGTTAAACTCCTTTAACATAGCGAGACAGTGTTTTAAAAAAGACTTATACTAATGGAAAACGTCCGGGCGACCGGACCTTTTTCCATTAGTATAAGTCGATTTACAACGTGCATGCTGGCCAATCAGCATGCACGTTTTGGAATATTAATGGGGGGGTCATGGTATAATATGAAATAATACAGGCAAAATTTTATAAAGTGGGAGAGTCAATTAGTCAAGATTCTGATTCAGGGAGAGCAGTGTGAATACTGTTCTGGTTGTAGAACACTAATGGGTCGACTCTACTGGCCAGATTCCATAAAGTCCATTGATTTTGGTGCATTATGCCAATATCAGCACTATACTTCTGGATAATGCTGTAATATATAAATGTAAATGTAGCACAATAAATTGAGAATAGCTTCATGCAAAAGGGAGTAAAGCAGTAACAACATCACACTAAACAAACCCACAAGTAATCCATAAGTAATGAGAAATGCTTGTCAAAAGCATGTTGTACATTAACAAAATTATAGAAAGATTATCACAACTCAAGCATCCTGATAGCTATACATGCATATGTATAACATAATCTGCCCAGTAAGGTTAAAGGCAACTAAGGAATATAACCAACTCTGTTATGATACAAAACAAAAATGCCAACTATTGCAATGTAAGCTGCATGTCATTCTCAATACATATTTTTAGAAATGTGTTCAGAAATGTTACTGACAACTACATATATTTTCATAATTCATTTACTAACAAAATATACTTGCTTCAAAGCTCCATGCACTTTGTAATACATATTGTCAGCAATCTATGCAGTAAGCTCAGAGACAACTACAGATACCTCTGTTATTATTATTTACATTTGTTAACTGGGTAGTGTCCAACTGGGCCATGGAGCCCATTTTCAGTGGAGACCCAGGGAGAAAAGCTCCACACATGATAGCATTGTCCAATAATAGTATAAAAATCATAGAAAACAAAATTGCATATAATAATACACTTAATGCAAATTATACAGGTATATTCAAGAAGACTAGAGATGCAATTAGTCACAGATTGTACTGTAGACAGTATTGCAGATAATGAATATCAAGTGAATGAAATTGATTGACAGAGAAACATTCATGATGACACCAGTCATAGCACATTTAAAGTATACATTGTTTACAACATGGCTACAGATTCTAAATGGGCTAGAGCAGAGTTAAAGTTCCTTTGAGAGGGGAAAAGAGAGAGTATTTAGAGAGGAGGATGGATTGCCCGGGAGAAGAGCAAGAGCAGTTCCAGCTAGATTTGAGATGTTCTTTAGTTTTTGTTTTGAAGGAAGAGTAGTTGGGAGAGTTTTGAATGTGTTGGGGGAGAAGTCTGTCTGAAGGTCTAAGGGACCTTGTGTTAACTTGAGGTTGAACTAGGGAAGCAAGTGCAGGGCATTGGTCGGGGTTGTGTACGATTTGGTATGTGAAGGTAAGATGGTTTAGTGTTAACAGGCTGGGAAGCTCAAACCAATTCAGTTGGAGAGCAGAACAGTAATGAGATTTGTGGTGATGATTGCTGGCAAATTTTGCAATGTTATTATAGCAGAATGATAGGTTGTTTAGGTCGGTTTTGTGCAAGTTTGTAAAAATGTGTGAGTGGTAGAGTAGGGTGGAAAGGGGTTGGGAACTAGCAGTAGCTAGTCTGGCTTGGTTTGTGAGGAAAGGTTTTGCATGGCAGAAAGATCCAAGTTTGGCATGGACTTTTTTGATTGCCAGGGAAATATAAATATTAAATTTCAGCCTGTCATCTATAGTTACACTTAGGAGTTTGGTATGGTCTGTGGGTTCAATTTTGGTTCCACTGGTGGAATGAATAAAGAGGGTTGGAGAGAGGTTACTCAATGGTTTGTTGGTGAAAATCATTAGTTTGCTCTTATTTGGGTTTAGAATGAGCTGGTGGTTGGATAGGTGGATTTCTATTTCCTGAAATGATGTTTGAGTCTTGTCCTGTAGTTCTTGGAGGGTTGGGGCAGAGCAGATAAGGGATGTGCCATCTGCATATTATATGATTGCAGCAAGTTGGGTTGCTGAATTAATACTATTAGTAAATAAGATAAAAAGGAGGGGGGCTGAGTATGGACCCTTGGGTCACACCAATCAACATTGGTAGCAGATTTTTTCTTCAAATTGTTGGCTTGTTTATGGTCAGATTAGGTAGGTCTGAAACCATGTAAGTAAGTGCTGATAAACTGAGATGGTAAGTGGCAAGTTTGTTTAGGAGAAGTTGGTGGGAGATAGTGTCAAATGCCTTTGACATGTCTAAGAAAATTGCTGAGACTAGGAGACTATTGTTCATGAGGTGATGGAATCACTAAATGATATTAAGGTTGTGTCAGTGCTATGCTATTGCCTAAAGCCATGCTGTGAGTGGGATAGTAGGTTGTTGTTAATGAGGTGATTTTGGAATCGGTGAATACATTTCTCTAAGATTTTAGCTATTGGTGGTAGGGTGGCAATGGGATGATAGTTTGTGATTTCTATAGAGGGGCTGCCCTTGTGGAGGGTGATGTTGTGTGCAATTTTCCAGAGGTGAGGTACATATTGTTCGGTGATAGAGTGATAGATAAGGATAAATATAGGATAGGTGATAGATGGAGCAGCAATATTTAAAAAATCATTGGGGAGTTAGTCTGCAGCTAGGCAGCATGGTTTGAGTTTGCTGAGGAGCTTTTTTATGTAGGAGGTTTGGACAGGTTTAAAGAAGAAGGCGTTGGTGGTGCTAGAGGTAAAGGGGGATGGAAAGAGGCAGGTTTTGGTAGTTATCTAGGATGGAGGTGATTGAGTTAATTAAGTGAGAGTTGAATTGGGATGCTTGGTAAATTGGGAAAAAGTGTTGTGGTTTCTATTGGTATAAATGTAATGAAAATGGGGGTGGTTGGGAATGGGGGTAAGGTAGGGGAGTGGAGTGAGCCCGAGTGGGTTGGCCCAGAATAACAATCTCGCACAGTCAGAAAACAATCAGAGAGGTAAGGTAATTCACTAGAATTGTGTAAGTTTACATGTGGCTATAATAGTTAAAAGCAAAAATATTGGAAGAAAAATATGGGTCAGTGGGATAGTTCCAAAAGACAAGTATGTTGTGCTGAAAGTTGCCCGTAAAATAGTGTAAGAAGGCCATGGATTATAAATTGTCATGTACTAATAAAATATCCCTGCTTGCACTTACAAACTTACAAAGTCTGTAAAATTTCTAATAAAAAAAAATTAAAGGTGAAAGGCAATCATGGTCACATCACCACAGCTAACATTTGCTAACAATGGGTTTAAGACTTGTGTGGTGAACAGAAGTAATGCACACACCCAAGAAAAGTTGGAAATAGAAAAGAAGATGTGGGGTATGGGAGAAGAACAGAGAAGTAAAGGAGGGATGTTGGAATACGAAAATCTGAGGAAAAATCAGAGGGGCATGGGCAGTTTTTTTTGTAGTAATAGGTCCCATTTTTTTTTTTTTTTTTTTTTTTTTTTTTAATAGTGGAAGGAAAGTTAAACAAAGAGAAAGAGGAGGAGTAGACCATCACAGTAGGTATACCCCTAGGACAAACAGCACAACATAAGACAGACAAAGGTTAGGAAAAAAAACAGCAAAAACAGGTAAGTTTCAGAAAATGCACACTGCACCACACAGGCAATAGAAAGTTGTCAAACAGGGTGGGGATGTATACCAGCCATGGTAAAATCTAGAAAAAATATATCTACCTATCCACTATCATGTTACAATATGTTGCAAACTGTATGGCAGGATGGATGACACCTGGATGTGTATGACCGATGGTAGATTTGTGCTGGAGGGTAATAAATAAGGAGCACAATATAAATTGGATAAATAAACACATATCCAAGTAATCTGGCATCAATTCAAGTTTAAGCCAAGCAACATCACAGATGAGCAAATGCAGGTCTTACAACACTAGATAACTCAGTCAGAGAACAAAACCAAATATATGAACATGCATGTGAAAAGAAAACAACCCAGCACAGTACCAAACAGAAGTACTGTAGAAAGCAAGAAAATGTCTGATACATACAGAAGTAGGTGTGCACTACCCAAACAAACATGTAATGGAATGCGTATATGTTACACACATATGCTATGTCAAGTGCAACATACCGGTGTAGCTATATAGGAATAACTGTCAATGGCCTAAGTGGAATATACATGAAATCAAGTTCAATACACATACACACACCAATGACGTACAAATATTTACTAAAATGTAACACTACAGATTAATGAATATATCAGGTTGTACACATGGATGCCAGAGTACACTGGTTAACACAAACGTATAACGAGAACAAGGATGTTTTGCAAGCAGTAGCCAGTGACTTGTGTGCAGATGTCTTGCTTCATAAAATGGTCGTACATTTGACACATGTTCACTTTATCAACAAACTAATACATGGCAATGGTGAAACAGATATTCAAAATATAACATGGAAATATGAAGGTGGAAGGGAGATGGAAAGGAGGTCCATAACCTGGGTCCACACCAGGGAAAAAAAGGACAAGGTAAGTTGACACACTGCAAATGCATGTGTACAACACATGGGGCACTGTAGAAGCCAAACCCAAATACATTTAACCAAATGGAGAATGTATGTCTCATGGGCGGAATGATTTCTGATGTCCACAGAACTGGCCATGCATAAAACATACATATACAGTAATGTGCAATCACATAACATCAACATGCATAGGTAAGCAATCTAAGAATTTCAAGCACATACAAATATACCGTCACTCAAATGTCAATCAAATGCAGTTTTATGTCAATAGCCCTGCTAATACTGGGCAGAGGACATTCCTGTGAGTGCAGACATGTAGAATCAGTTAATGTGTACAACTATTTGTCGAAGGAAGGAATTAACTTATGTTAATAAATAAAGGATGTGGAAGTTTATGATTCAGCAAACACAGCATATAGATTAATGCTACATTGCTGTTTGATGCAATGGCATCAGTATTACCAGTGCATGTCATACAACACAACAGCATGCCAGTGGGACATCATGACAACTGCCATCCAAAACACATGGGGAATGACATATCCTCTTTCACATACATGATATGGAAATTCACAATTCCAAACCACACCACAGTGTTACTGCTATACTATGGACAACATATATTGTTTGTCATTTGACCTCAGTAAAACACATGCTTACAGGGTACGTCTTGCAACACTAGCTGCAAGTTAAGTGCCACAATGCACGGACAGCTGTTTTGTGGGAGGAAAGTATAACGTGTTAATGTGTGACATGTACACATTGAAACAGAATTAAATGTCACACAATGATAACACATAAGCCTGTCAGCTATATGGTAAGCACACACAACAGTGCAGATACGGTCCAGTCAATTAGATGGCAATCACCATGTTGGCAACATAACACAAGTGGAGAACACAGACAATACTTATGGACCAGAATGATCAGATTGATCAGTGCTGACACCCATGAATTACCTCATGGGTTATCTCCCTTAATGAGTAGTGCATAACCTGTGCCATATCCTGGAAGAATGTGCCCATCATGTCCCTTATCTGTATTTCGAAAATATTGGTCGCAGCCTTCAGGATCTCCTCCGGATAATTGCATCTCTTCCTGTCCTGGTGAAATCTCCTCCATGGTGAATCAGGTAGGCATGATGGCTCGGTCAGGGGCAGGTACAGTTTCTCCATGATCATCATCATTGTCTTTATCACCATCATCATCTGTAGACTCTGGCAGTGGCCTGGCATGCACTCATTATTGTCATCTGATAGGAGAACATCCAGAAGTCCCATGCTCTGTCAAGATGAATTGCAAAACATGAAAGAAATGAAAAGAAAATGTCTATCAAACAGAGCATTCCCATGATGATCACAGCAGACCTTACTATGAAAATGATGCAAATTTACACAGAGATTGACACACATGTCCATAATTGACAGATGTACCTTAAAAAGCCTGCCCCTCAATGTCCTATCTGTAAACAGGACATCATTATTCTTTCATGAAAACTTGTATAGGCTTAGAGACCCCCCCAACATCCACTTAGTCATTAGCATTGTAAAAATGTACGGATGTTGAAATCTAGAGATTGTACTGTAAAGATTCATACAAACAGCTGCCATGTGTCATTGTTAAAATGAGGAGAAAGTGATATGACAATATTGTGGAAAATAGACAACCCAAATGACAAGCATCTGAGCCAGGCAGCATGAGAATTGGCTGAACACACATCAATGTAATGAAAACAATATTAGATGTAAGTGCAATGACTACAGCCTGTGACATATGGGGTTGCAATATATGTTGTCCTAACAGTATTGTATGTGTATAACTGTATGCACTATCTACATAAAATTACTACCAATCAGTAGCCTACAAAATGCAAACATCATGATGATGGTTGCTGCTTATGAACTGTTGGAACGAGTTGTCTACCTGCACAAGTGTCAGTTAACCTAGGCTATAACTGTGTTTTAACAAAAACACCCAAGGCATTGTAGGCAGATACAATACCAATGTTGACCTGCAGGTTATGTCACATGGGTTTGCAAACTGCAGTGCAAGCACTGCAAAAGCAGAGGCCCATTCAATCTGTGAATAGATAGGCTATGTACAACAGATCAGACATTGGGTGGCACAGCTAAGCATGCAAGCATGACAAATCATGCGTTATAAGCAACAATCAAACCACCAAGACATACATAGAAAACATCCACCTCATACGTGTGACATACACCAACCCAGTTGCTATTTAAACTGTGGAGTGCAATTCAAAAACTGTGTGCTGAAACAATGACAATGTTACATGATGGTTCAACATGTTTGGATTTCAATCACAGCTGCAAACACAGATATAGTGGGATAATTTCACTTACCTTACTGATGCTTGATGGGTATTCCTGCATCTTAAGCAATATATATGTAAATATGAAAATACATGCCTGTAAAAAGGATAAGATGCATTATATTACATAAAACAGAAAAAGTAATTAACATACCTCTCTCCCTCAGCTGTTTCTCAGGCCTGTGCTTTCATTTGTTCTGTGCACAGAGCACAGTTCCTGGTCTGATCCTCATTGCCTGAAAACAGAACAAGAAACTATGAATAATGTATTCCTCAAATAATGGTGATATACATTGTTTAGAACAGTATCTAGGCAATTTATTCCTGTAGAATGCTAGATAATCACCTTACATAATTTTCAGTGTTACATCCAGGTTTTAATACCTTTGAACATAGATTGGAAGGACATGAAATTCAAACCTGTAACTACAATATATAGCCAAACCCTAACCTTGACAGCTATCTACGTAGTTAACCCATTCAGACTGCAAGTGCATGTTACGAATGCAGTGAAAAGACTTGGTTTGATGACATCCCCTGAATAGGAGATGGTCTACTAATATGGATCCTAGCTTAGGATTTCAGAGTGTAAACATGTGCTGGCCATGCAGGTAAACAGTTTGCAAAACTTCATTCATGTCAGCACTCTGTTCAGAAACATTGACAGTAATGGAAAAATTCATTCCTCAGACAGCGAGGCAGTGTCATGTATCACGGAGCTTCTGTGAACTAAGCCATACAAATTGCTGTACATAAGGGACACAGTAAGGTGTAAGGTATGTGTGATGACCATGACATTCCTTGTCAAAGTGCACATCACTAGGAAAATATATACATCTTCCCTGTTCTGCATTTCAACTGTAAGTCTGCCCATCCCACTCCCTCAAAAGATGAGGATGATGCTGTTGTTGAACGGCATGCAGTAATTAGTGATAAAACAAATGTTGATAGCACTGTTAAACGTAATACAATATAAACAAAAAACATTTGTCAGACATATAACAATTTGTAGAAAAATTTTCTAACCCTGCTGTTAAAAAACCTGACGTTAACAGACCATTACATTATAAGAGAACAAGCATGAGTAAACTGGAAAGAGTACAACAGAAATATACCAAGGACATCCATGGATGTGAAATTTTAAGTTATTATGAAAGACTAAAATATCTGAACGTGCACAGTGTCCCTTACAGATATCTAAGAGGAGATCTTATTTAGGTATATAGGGCATTTAGGGACAACTACCTCTGGGAATGTTTGGGGTTATCAAAAAGTACTAGAGAATCATCAGATAACCTATGTAGGAGATTCTATAGGAATGAGAAGTGAACTAATTGGTTCTCTGACAGAGTAGCTGATGCATGGACTAGACTACCAGATTACATTAAAGCAAGTACTTGTTTAGATATTTTTAAGACTAGCCTGGACACCTATTATGGGAACAACTGTTTTGGTATATTGGCAAGCTAGATGAGCATTAATGCCTGTGTTTGAAAAATTTGTATGTATGTATGTAAGTATTATGGATTATGAATATGTTTGTAGGAATTCTATGAAAAAACAGGTTACTTGCAACCATGCACAAAATATAAAATAATATCAGTAAGTGGAATAAGCCTTCTCCAAGGAAATGTTATGGGTAAATTAAACCAAGACAAAAATGTCAGATATGTTTCACTGATGTGGATTAGAATCTATAGCAAGTCAAAATGTAGGCTTGTGAGGCCATACCTCTCAACTGTACAGATTTTCACAGAATGTCCAGATTTTTGCCTCATATTTTTGATCTGTTTCTGATAAAATTTTGCTTTTCTGGCAAGTCATTGGCAAATCATTGAGGATTGAAATCAGAAAATAATCACAGACATTTGAATTTAGATATCATACCCTTCAAAAAAAGTCATGCTAATACAAAACCAGTTATTCTAGCAACTTTCTAGGTTTGTAAGAGCAATATTTAAAACGTGTCCCTATTTTGCGGCCTTTGTCCTCCAATTATTTATGGCTTTGTCCAGATTTCTTGGTCTAAGAGGTTGAGAGGTATGCTTGTGGCTGGTTTCCTTTCAGGCCAAGCTAACAGGCAGCAGGGGTTTCAAATTAACAAGCTGATACTGTAGGTGTTCATTCAAATTCCTGCAGAGAACAGGTGAATACAGAAACCGCAAACACTTATTGGACATTTTTATTATAAAGAAACAATCGCTTTCAACATATAACTGATAACATATGTGTAAGCAGTCAGACAGGAATTCATTTTGACCTAAATAAAAGTGGCTGTGTTAAGCATGCTTACTTTATAGGAGAAATGAATTAAAGAAGTTATGTATGGGTTTTTAGTCCAATGTATAACAGTGCATTAGGCAAAACTGTGGTACTATAACAGAAAACTATGAAGTGCAGTTATCTGCAGCATAGGTGCTATAGGAGTCAATGATGTATGAGGACAATGAATGTGTGAAATGATGTCATTATATGTTGTAAACAAATGTACATCTACAAAGGTCATAATTATGGATATTATAAACATTAAAGACATAAACAACATGGAAATTGAACCATGTATAAGAACAGTAATTAATACATCCAATTAATTAATTATCTCCATGAGCTAATTGTTACAACAGGTAGTTAATGGTTTTTAGAAACTCAGAATTTATATAATCGAGACCATATGATCGAGTTTTTGAAAACGCAAAGCTATTGAATGGATATCGCAGTACAGCAATGATCGGGACATGTACCTTTTTTTTACTGCATTGCTATCTTGGAGGTGGTATATATATATATATATATATATATATATATATATATATATATATATATATATAGCAGGGAGAGGATCACTGACGGAACCGCTCTCTGAATACTTGGAATTTAAATTGAAGAAGTTGTTGTCCTATGTAAGAGCTCGTATTAGGGACACTCAACAATTTCTGGCACTAATAGATGATATCCAAGTTGACAGAGATCAATTTTTGGGAACATTAGATGTCCAATCCCTCTATACATCTATACCACATACGGGAGGCATTGAGGCAATTAAATATTGGATGAACTATTCAGGTGTCTTCTCCAGTGAAGAGCAAGAATTTTTGATTAATATTCTTGGGTTAATGCTTGAACACAATGCTTTTACATTCAATCAACAATGGTATTTACAGGTAAAGGGAACAGCAATGGGGGCTACTTTTGCCCCCACCTATGCTGATCTATTTATGGGTTACTTCGAAATACAGTACATTTACACCATACCTTCAATGTTCAAGCCATATTTAATCATGTGGAGAAGATACCTGGATGATTGTTGGGTAGTGTGGGGGGGGGGGGTCCAGGGAGCTTTGGCATAATTTTATATCATATTTGAATTCTAATGTTTATGGTTTAACATTTACAGGCAATATCAATCTGCATGAAGTGGAATTTTTGGATGTATTGGTGGGCAAGGAGAATGATGGTTTTCTCTATACTGATTTATATAGAAAACCCTTCTCCAAAAATGCCCTGTTACATGCCAATAGCTGCCATCCCCCCCACACTATCTCAAACATACCTGGGTCACAGTTTCAACGAGTCAGAAAGATTTGTTCTTCTGATGAACGATATCACAACAAAGCTTTGGATTTAGAGTCTAGATTTTTGCATAGGGGTTACCATAGAAATATTATCAGTAGGGCCAATCATAATGCTTGTTCCACAGACAGGGATTCCCTATTAATTGATAGGGCACGTAAAAGTGATGGTCCCTATATTAGGTTTATTACAACCTATGGAACTAATACATTTTCTATCAAAAATGTATTAATGAAGCATTGGCATATTTTGGAATCTGATGCGTTTTTCAGTAAATATATTGACAGTGTTTGTCATTTTGGATACAAAAGGGGTAAGAACTTAGGCCAATATTTTTCTAAATTTAAAAAAGATTATCCATCTAACACTGATACACTGGGTATTAAGGGGAGCACATTTTGCGGTACATGTAGACAATGCAAATTCATGGCTAAAACTACATCTTTCACTTCGGTTAATACAAAAAAGGTATTTGACATACGAAGCTTTATTACATGCAACAGCACTTGGGTAATATATATGGCTGTCTGCCAGTGTGGAGCTTTTTATGTAGGGCAAACTTCTTGTGCGTTGAAGCAAAGGATTTGCTTACATATTAGTGATATCAAGTGTCAACGCACAAGAAGTGCGCTATATAAACATAAATTAGTTCATCCTACATCACACTTTATATTTATAGGTTTGGATAAAGTTGTGGCAGCTAATTTAGGGGACAGTCATAAACATCAAATATTAACAAACAAGGAGCGCCGCTGGATTACTAACTTGGGGGCCATGTTTAAACCAGGGTTAAATGACCACTGGTAAAAACTGTGATTTTTGTATTATTATATGTTTCTATTAGAGGGATTTTTGCATATTTCCAATCATATATAAACCATTGGGATTTACCAACTTTGTTGCATTTTTGCCATTATATGTTGGGACTTATTAGGGGGTAATGACATGATTATGATTCTGTCTATTTGACACACTCATATTCCTAATATTTATTTTTGAGTTTTTATGTATTTGATGTAATTTAATGGTTGTTTATCAGGCGTTTTCTATTGATCTGTTTTTTCTTTTTCTTTTTGATATGGGAGTGTTTATGTATTCATATGAGTGTACATGTTTTGGTGATTGTCAGGTTACTCTATCAAGCATTATAGTAATTATTAGAGAACAATATAATATTGTTCTTTTAAAGTAATGTGCTTGATAGAGACATATATTTGAGCATTCTCTTTTTTGTTTATGATTATTTATTTTTTTGTTGTTGATTTATTTTTAATATTATATAGACCAGTATCAACAACTTTAATCCGTAGCCATTACGAGCACGGGTTGAATGGTTATGTTCTGGGCACTGTTTCTTTAAGGAGTGACGTATTTTATACGCATTGTGCGTATATTTAGATCTACCTTTCCAATCTTTGACTGCACACTGAGGACGCTGTGAGCGAAACCGGCCACCGGTTTGTGTTATGGGGCTGTGGATGTCCTAATAAATTACTTTCTACTTCATGCTGACATTGTGATTCATTTTTGAGTGCTGGGATCGTTTGTGGAGTTTATATATATATATATATATATATATATATATATATATATATATATATATATAGATATATGGTTCCCTATCAGAAGCCTGAAACACTATAAGCCTGAAAATCAAAATCCTGAAAACTATAGACTGAAAATTCAAAATCCTGAAAACACAAAATGGACATACTGACGTCATTGTGGCTTTGATATTGTTAGCCCTGTGGTGTTGGGTCATGCGTTGGGTTCAGGTAAGTGTGCAGTTGGTTTTATGTTAGGGTTAGGAGCGGTTTAAGTGAGTTAGGGTTAGGGCGCAGGTTAGGCATGTATGCAGTAGTGACAAATATTGGGGTTAGGGGCGGTTTAAGTGAGTTAGGGTTAGGGCGCAGGTCAGGTGAGTGTGCAATAGTGACGGACCTTAGGGGTAGGGTTAGGGTCAGGGTCAGTTGGTAGATATTAGTGTCTTTATAGTGACATATTAGCATTATTTGTGTTTCCAGGATTTTGAGTTCCAGGATTTTGGGCTTTCAGGATTTTGAATTTTCAGTCTATAGTTTTCAGGATTTTGATTTTCAGGCTTATAGTGTTTCAGGCTTTTGATAGGGAACTATATATATATATATATATATATATATATATATATATATATATATATATATATATAGATAGATAGATATAATTTGCAGGGTGTGCATGGGGGCTTGCCTCCCTGCATAAACATAAAAGGAAGTAGATTTTTGTGTGTTTTTTTTTTTTTTTTAATGATCGAGTTTTCAGAAACTCTATCATATGGTCTCATCCATATGAATTTCCACTTTCTAAAAAGTCAATTATCTGACATAGCTCCATATAGATAGATAGATAGATAGATAGATAGATAGATAGATAGATAGATAGATAGATAGATAGATATGGGATACATATATATCTCTGATTTCCATAGGGATGCTCAGGTATACATAGGACAATCACACTTAGGGATCCATGGATTGTCTCCACACCTCAATGACCCTCCAACAAAGCCCCTTCGCATCATTCTGATGCAGGTCATCAGAGCAGTGACAAACCTGCACTCCACTGTGGTGGATCCTTCTACATCTCTGATGCTCCCTCACAATCCAGTTCCAAATGTTTAACATCACAAAGTCCCTTGGCCTAGCTCTCAACCAATGCTCCATTATAGCATACATGGTCAGCATTTGGGTTGTCTCTTCCTCAGTTCAGTTGGGCACATGGACACATCTTAGCCTCCTCTAAGTAGCCATCATGATCCTCCAGTGGAAAATGCCTAAAAATGCAAAATCAGGAAAATGCTCACTGAGGTCCCACTCAGTTTGCAGCTAGCAATGGTCTGCTCTGTAATTGTATCAAAATCATTATTTGAAATCAGCGCTGATGTCTTATTATTAGACCATTGGAAGATAAAGGGGACAAGCTATGCATAGTATTGTTTATTTGTACCTATTGCGTGTTTATATGCAGTACACCTGGATGTTATGCCACATGTAACCAAGTTACACAGAGGTGCACAAATGGGATTTCAAAACCTAGAATTTTAATGAACCTCATTAATTATGTATGGCATAAATAGTACTTAAAAGTTGGGTCCACATTAGGTGCACATTGTTTCCGTGATTTGGAGTGAGAGGTACACTGGCAATTGGGAGCATTTTTGTTTTGGTGATTATTACATCTGTTAAAGTCAGTATATCTCAAAGGTATCTGTTTAAATTAATTTTTAATCAAAATGTGAGCTTTAAAGAACTTTTAAGTTACTGAGTGATGTTTGATTGACTATTATGCATACAGGTGTTGCTATTTTAATGAAATAGTCAGTTCCATTCCCATACGCAGTTGAATAGACAGAATTACATTGCAAATTTGAACATTATATATAGGCAGATTTACTGATCATCCACACTTCTTACAGGTAATTCCGTGTACTCTGTGACATAATCATGCAAACCTACATTATCAGTATTTATAATGTTCTGTTGATATTACAGATATTTCTTAACTGATGTTTCTTAAAAAAACTGTTAAAATTTGTGCTGTTGCTGTTATGGATATTTCTTCATTGATGTGTTTTAAACAAAATGTTAATAGCATGTTCTTTTGCTGTTATGGATTTTAAACAGAATGTTAATAGTATGTTCTTTTGCTGTTACAGATATTTATTCAGTGATGCTTCCTAACAAAGGTCTTATCACTACTGGATCAATATACAAAATATCTGAACTGCCTCTAGTCTGCCTACAGATCCTGAGGTTTGTCAGTGCTTTCCATAGGTTGTACACTTGTTAGTTTATGCAGTATTCTAAAGTAAAATGCATACAGAATCCTGTGGCATGATGCTATTGTCTTTGAAACGTTATTCAACATATATGTAGTTGGAGGGTTCTCATCCCACACACAGATATTATACATTATGTTCATTTTACAAGTGTTATATTTGAAGGCATTGTTGTTACTTTTTACATGTCACTCTAATATTTGTCACACATAATGTTGTATAGACATTTGCATTGCACAGGAATGCATGCTGGTTATGTTGACATCCACTGTCCACAGAATAAGCTACATAAATGAGTACATACTAGAATACGATCATGTGCATATCACTTTCAGAAGGCTAACTGCCCTTGTAGTGGCAACTTCTCTACACAGGAAAATGAAATCCTAGTTGATGCTGTCTGGCAACAGGTACGGAGACTTTTCCATTCTGGTGATACAGTTTGGAAACTTAAAATCTGAAATGACCTCGCCAACATGATAAATGCAGTTTGAGGTCACAGCAGATCCTGTGTTGCCTGTAGATGATTCTGCTTGGACATAATCCTTCATGCAGCCAACAGATTAAGACGGTACGAGAGATCAGGGGATACCACCAGTGATGGACCAGCATTATTCCCCTCGAAGACATCACAATATTTCTGGCCTCACTGCATACAGTGAGAGGGCAGCAACACATACCAGGGGTGGAATTGAAGCTGGAGTTCTAGGCCAACATGTATTTCTTTTTCTCCATGACATGGCTGAGTATAGAGACAATCACCACAAATTGCTGTAGCATGCATATTCATGTATTATCATTTTTGATTTACAGCAGCAGATTTGAGGTATGCACACAGATCCACATAAGGTGAGGATGACGAACGTACGTCTAATTATATGTATTCATACATTCTGGTACAGACAGACCAGTCCAACCAACATGTTTAATGTTGTCTGCATTAATATTTACAGGTTCATCTACTTCAGAAGGTGAGTGTCTACATACTGTTACTGTGAAGTCTCAGCCTCATTTCATTGCACTGCTGTTTGCAGTCATATTGTTATTTCCCTAACATTGTACACTACAGGTACATCCAGTGGGGGCCCAAGCTATACAGGTTCAAGTTCAGGGAGACCAGGTATGTTACCGCAAAAGTTTCACAGCTTGCATCAATGTGTAGCTCACGTGATACACAACATTTATGCCAATATTTTTCAATACAGGGCCTTCTGGCATACAGGCTCAATGACCATTGTATATGTGATGCTGTCACTAGTGTTTTGCTAAGTACATGACTGTGTTGTCTTTCTCTTTACCTTCCCACTGCAGGATCAGCAGTACAACCCACATATTCTCTACAGCAGGAGTCTGTCAATGATATGTTATTAACTATGTTTCATATGTGCCATTGCCATTACGCCTGTTATTGTTATCCATTAATACTCTGTCCTCCTTCACATTCATAGACCAGACAGGATCAACATCATCAACTACACATATGAGTGTTATGTGTATGTCAAACCTTATGTATGTTTTAACTGTGTTCACATGGTTAATGGTGTCTGCTTCTTTTCCCTAGAATAGTTGAAGTTCTTCCTTCTTCAACATTACCATCATCGCATGAGGCGGTGCCTGTTTATGTTTTGTTTATATTCATCTCATAAGTCACATATGTTGGCTTTGCAACCTAATTCTATACTCCACGAATGTAGATTCTGTGACACATGCATATATTCATAGCCGGCATTCTCCCTGCGAATGGGAGTCCCCATGTAGCAGCCGTGGGCTTCAATTAATTCCTCGGCATCTTGTGGACATTTGCATGGCTGGATGACGTCACCACGCAATCACAAACGTTTAGCCTTTTTTTTTTCAAAAACGTATCTATAAACAGCTCTCAATCAGGTCTACTTCATTGAATCAAGGGACCTGATTGGCTGCAGCAGAGAGGGAAATAAGTTGTCTTATTTTTTTTTTTTTTACAGGGAAGTGATGAAGCAAGGGCCTGGTTGATTCTTGCAAAGCACTTCCTGTGCCAACTGCCTTTATAAAGGCACATGTGTGAAGCAAACATTACTTCTCTACTCTTCTTGTTTTTCAAGAGAGGAGTTTTGCTTTGCATTGTGTTGGCACCAGATTGGGGGTGCTTTGAATTACCAGCATGAGGATGGTGGACAGAGGATTGAAGGCAGATTCAAGCTTTCCAGGAGAAATCATGGGACAAGCCAAGGTGTTTTCAACTGCCCTTGTAACGGCAATTTCTAAAAGATCTGAAAAAATGTCCTTTTACTGGCCATTTAAAAAGATTGAAGTGTCCTGGTCTGTGTGGATGGGAAGCAAGCAGCAGATCAGTCTACAATCGTGAAGAGGGGGGCAGAGGATTAGTACCAGCCTTCTATCAATTGCGTAAAAGGTAAGTTTTGGGGTTTGTTTTTTACTTTATTTTTTTGTGTGAGGGGGGTGAGGTAAAGTAGGGAGATGACTGTATTACTCTTTTTGTATAGAAGTCTTGTGCTAAGAGGATCCGGGGGGGGTGAGGATTCTGTGGTTGCAACAGTTTTATTTTACTTTTGTCCAGAATTCTTCTTCTAACAGATTGAGAAGGGGAGGGTTGTCTGTAATTAATGTCCAGATTTGAGGTAGTCTTTCATTTATTTGTTTTTGTTCTGTGCTTTAAGATTAGTAGTGGGGGATAGTGGCTGTCAGAATGCTGTAGAACATATAGATGTTGTTTTAATGCATGCCTGTACAAACCCTGTTATGCTAGTATTGCACTGTATATACACCGACAGTGTTTAAAACTGTCCCTGATGCTACCCCTTTGTTCTATAACTTTTTGCTTTGCCCAGAATTATTGTCTGAGAGGTTGGGAGGGGGGAATAGCAGCTGTGAGAATGTTGCAGAATGTACAGAAGTCTTAATGTATACTAATGCAAACCCTGTTGTGCTAGTATTGTGTATACCGGCAATGTTTATAACTATCCCTGATGCTAGGACTTTGTTCTATGATAACTACAGACAAAGCAAAAAAATTGAGTTGAGAGGATGTGAGCGTGGTTAGGGTCTGTGTGAATGTTATAGTGTTCATATGTTTGCCTGGTATTTTTTGTTTGCGTGACCCCACATGTCAGAAAAAAATGTATAAGCTTGTTAATGTTACTCCTTTGTCTTGTTTTTTATTTTGTTTTCGCTTCATCCCGAATTATTGTTCTGAAACATGGGGGTGCGGTGTAGGGGCTGTGAGAATTCTGCAGAATGTACTGCTCATGTCTTAATGCATGCTAATGCAAATACTGTTCTGCTATCTAAGTTTATCATAGCAATGATGTTATGCCTTTGTTCTGCAGTTATTTCTGGCTGTGTCTGGAATTATCCTGAAAGGTTAATAGGGGCCTGTGCGAATGTTGCACAATGCCCAGATGTTTATTACTTTTGACCTGTTATTCCACAAAAGCATGGGATCATACAACACATGCTACTGCAATGTCTTATTCTAGCAACATTATTAGTTTATAAGGCCAGTATTTTAATTTTAAATCCCTAATGTAATGCTTTTGCCTTGTGGTGGTTTTGCTTCATCCAGATTTATTATAGCAATATTTAAAGCTATCCCTTATGTTCCGCCTTTGTTCTGTGACTGTTTTTGACTTTGTCTAGAATTGTTAAGTTGATAGGTTAGTAGAGGGCTAGGGCTGCTAAAATGCTAGAATGCTGCACAATGTTTAGATATTTGCCTGGTAATTTTAGTCTGCTCCTCATCAGAAATGTGGGTTCATGCAGTGCATGCTCCTGGAAAATCTGTTCAATCATCTTTTAGTACATAAGTACATTATTTTAAATTCTTAATGTTACACCTTTGTCTAATTTTTTAGTTTGTTTACTTTGTCTAGAATTGTTTTGTTGAGAAATTGGGGGGTTGTGAGAATTCTGCATGCTAATGCAAACCCTGCTATTCTAGTATCTTTCTAATTTAATCATAGCAATGTTTTAAACTGTCCTTGATGTTGCACATTTGTTCTGCAATTATTTTTGGCTTTGTCTACTAGAATTATTGTGATGAGAGATTGAGGGTGTAGGGGCTGGGAGAATGTTGTAGAATGTTTGCCTGATATTTTTAGCCTGTTCCTTGCTCTCAGAATGGTTATGTAGCACAATGTTGAGGGCTCAACCTACTAGCAAAATGGACTTCATATTTCATATCCTCCACATAATGCATGGTACATTCCCTGGCTTTATGCTTTTGTCCAGAATACTTTTGCTATTGTGGGGGTGGGGGGTGGGAATGTCTGTCTCCCGATATTTGCTTGGCACCTCTGTTATGTCCCTCATAAATGAAGTTTTCCAGGAAATCCATTATTTTGCTTTTTCATTCTCCAGTGATTTTGGTTTAATCAGAACTGTGTGCCAAGAGATTGAAAGGTAGTGGGATAGGTGTATGAAAATGTTGCACATGTTATGCAGTGCCTGTTATTGTTAGTGCATTCCTGAATTTTGGCTGATTTGGAATTAAAGTGTGAATAATTTTGGGGAATGTCTTGTTTTTCTTTTTTTTTCTTTTTTTTTTTTTTTTTGCTCCACAACTTCCTTCTAGCCTTATAGTTTGGAGTGCTGCCCTTAAAACTTGTGACTTTCTACCTAATCATTTGTTCTTTCAGAATTTAGTCACTTGTTCCAGAGAGCTTATAATATAATTTTTGGGCTTCTTCACATGTTTGGGGAGAGTGAAAGGGAGAGAATTTTGTAGAAAAAAAGCTGAGATTCACCTCCAGTGTTTGGTATTTAACTTAAAACTGTAACTTGGGCCTTTCTCTTTAAGTTTTTGCCTTCTGGTTAGTCAATTCTTCAGTCTTCCTACCTGCGGTACAATAGTAACTGATGTCAATTGAAGTCATTATCTGATATGTATTTTGTAATACACTTAAATTGTACCTACTGTCTACATTACAGATCTGTTTGCCTACTGGTCACTGTTACTCAGCAGGTTTTTGGCTTGTGGTACAATATTAACAGATGTCAATAGAAATTCTGTAATACATTTCAGATGTGTCTACTCTCGTCCTTACGAACAGCGTTCAATATTAGGTTATTCATTCTTTTGTACCTGCTGTCAAACTAACATGACTTTTTGGAACCTAATCCATTTTTCTGGTTTATATGCCCTCACTGCAGTTCTTTTGCCTACTGGTCCTCATTTCTCTTTAGTTCTGCCTACAGTGCAAAATGGAATCAACTAGTCACTTCTTGTTGGATATGCATTGCACAATGGATCGTGTAGCTCTTAGTTGACTTGGTGTGGCAGCATCAGTTTTTCTGCTTAACCTGAATGCTTTTTTGTTTTGCAGTGGTCAGGCCTCAATATTGCTGTTATCATGTTTGCCATTGGCATATAAAAGTCAGTTGACTTGAGAATATACAGTTTGTAAAATCTATCTTTCTTATCAAGATGTCGTGCAACCTGGTTATAGACCACATATGTTTGGGGTTATTTCCTTTTATGACTTTTTGTAGGAGTACTAGTGCAATACGGTAGAGGATACTTGAAGATAATGCACACAAGTGACTTATACTTGGTGACTGTAGTTTGTAAGCAGAGGAGGCAAAGGTCATAGATCTGTAGTTTGCTCTTACAGTTAAGACACTTTTTGCTTACACTGGTTGGCTAGCTTGTAGTTTGCATTTCACATATTGTGGCAATGAGCACCTCAGAGTTGAGGGTTTGCCTCAGTGGGTCCACTTAAGTAAATCTGATGGGTAATATTCCACTATTGTCATGGGAGTGTTTCTGTGTAATCTGGAAAATACCATCCTTGGAATGTGTTCAGAATGCTAACCTTTGTCATTATGCGGACCTGGGTAGGTCAAAGAAAATGGCATAACATGTACCTGAAGTGTGCTTTTTACTAACAGTTTGACAAAAGGACCTGATGTCTGCATGTGTAGTAATTCTGCCTTACTTCCATTCCCAGTTAGAAATGAAGAATACATATTTGTCAGGAGCAGCAAAAGGAAAGCTTCAGCAGCAGCAGAATGAGGACACGAACACAGACACGAGCGCCATTAAGAAATGTCTTTTTGGGTGATCAGAGAAGGGAGATTCAGCAAAAAGTCTGCATTTAGGACAAAGCAAGGGTTCTGCATTACAATCTACCTACTGTGAGCCCAGTATCCTTAACATAGAAAGTGACCACTCTGCTGTCGTTGCACCACAGGCTTCCTCCTGTGAACCTACAGCCAGTACGAAGGTTGAAATTATGTCAACAAATGTGGATTCAACCTTAGAAGTGCTGCCTGGATCACCAGAGTTTGATACAGATGGAGCCCATACTTCTGTAGTGACAACAGATGTGACCTATGACTTGCAGGGAGCGTCAGGTGTATCTTTTGAGGATCTAGGAACATGGCTAGACTTGATAAGGGGTGAGTTTAGGGTAGTTGCCATTCAGCATGGACCTCTACAAGTAGTGTTGGTGCAGTTCCCAGTCAATGAACAGAAAAGAAGATTTACATCAGTGAACTATTTCCATATGCTGCCTAATGGGGAGAGAACAAAACACACTTAGTTGACATATTCAGTCTCAAAAGATGCAGTGTTTTGTGTTGCATGCAAATTATTTGGACATTCTAACCATCTTTTTGGGTCAGGTGGTTACAGAGCATGAAGACAGATGTCCAAGCTTTACAGAGCCATGACCAAGCATCAGAGCATATGGCATGCATGCTGAAGTGGAAGGAACTGGACAGTAAAGAGTAGGCAAACAATGGATGACAGGAGACAAGCAGTGGTTGAAAAAGAGATAACTCACTGGCTTGGTGTGTTAGAATGCATTATAGCTATTGTCCAGTACCTGGTGGCATGGAACATGGCATTCCATCATATGAGTGATGCTCTGTACACCTACGGCAATGGCAATTTCTTAGGCCAAGTGCAGTTTTTGACACAGTTTGATTTATGGCTGAACATTTGGGTCGTATTAGGAATAAAGAAGTAATGGATCATTGGGAAGGACATACAGAATACAATTATCCAGCTGATTGCAAATGCTACTATAGGGACCATTGTAGGGAAGGTGAAGGATGCTAGGTACTTTTCCGTGATTCTTGATTGCATGCTAGACATCAGTAATCAAGAGCAAATGACTGTAGTAGTTAGGTATGTGGACATTTCAAGGACTGCTGCCACAGTGGAGGAACACTTTCTGGGTTTTGTGCCTGTGAATGATACAACTTGGGCAGGACTTACAGAAGCACTTCTTCAGGCTCTGCAAAATCATCAGCTGGACATTAACGACTGTTGAGGACAAGGCTATGACAATGGCAGCAATGTGAAGGGGGACATGAGCTGGAGTACACTCCTGGATAAAACAGATGAATTCAAGGGCTTTTTATGTGCCATTGTGCCTGCCATAATTTGCATCTTATAGTTATTGACATAGTACCTGCAGTGGTGGTGCTGCGGTAGCGTTGTCGCCTCACAGTAAGACGTTATCCAATTCGATTCTCAGCTAGAGCGTCTTCTGCGTGAAGACATGCGTGAATGGGCGTACCTTCGTTGAAGATTGTGCATCAGGGCTGGTAACTCGGCACGTAAAAATCAACTACCAATCATTAGCGGACCGGAGTTCCGCTGTGGTGACCCCTAACCGGGAAAAGCCGAAAGACACAACAACATAGTTAGTGACAGTACATTCATCATTACAGGTAGTGTCATTCTTTGGATGTCTGCAGAACATTCATGTACTCTATTCAGCATCAACGAGTTGATGGCAGATCTTGAAACGGCACACAAATGTCACTGTGAAGCCACTGTCTGAGACTCACTGGGAATGCAGGATAGACTCTGTCAAGGCAGTAAGATTTCAGTTGAAGGGAGTTGTGGAAGCGTTACAGCAGACAGGTGAAGCTTCACATACAAGTGATGCCGCAACATATCAATAGGCAAGAGGACTGTGCTCGGAACTTATGTCATACCAATTCATTGTATATTTAGTGATTTGGCATGATGTACTGACAAAGGTAAATCACGCAAGCAAAATTCTGCAGAGTCCATTGATTGATATTTCTACGTGTCAAAGTGTTAGCATCAACTATGGACCTGCTGAAGAATTACATAGAGACAGGATTTCAACATGCCATGGCTTAAGCCTCCAAGATAGCGGAAGAACTGGATGTTGGCACCACATTTCAGGAAAAGAGGCAGAGGAAGGTAAAGTGCTTCTTTGACTATGAAGGAGAGAATGAGACAGTACAGGATCTGATGGTAAAACTATGTGTAGAATTCTACAATGTGCTGCTGGACACAATGCAGTCATTTACTGACTGCTTTGAACAGCTTTCAGAGTTTGATAAGGCCTTTGGATTTTTATGAAATATTAAAGCCTTGAGTGATGTTGCAGAAGACACATTGCTCCAGCACTGCAAGGCTCTGAAAGAACAACTGACTGACAGGATAAGTGGCGACTATGACATTGATGACTCTGACCTTGGACAAGAACTGAAAAGCCTTTCTCAAATGATTGTTAATGAATCATCACCACTGACTGTGTTAAAGTTCCTCATTCGCAACCACTTGCAAGACATATATATATATATATATATATATATATATATATATATATATATATATATATATATATGTATTTATATATAAATACTTATGTTTCACTGCACATTTATTTGACTGCATCTGTTACAGTGGCTACTGCAGAATGCAGCTTTTCTAAGCTGTAACTCATAAAGACAAACCTACGTTCATCAATGACTCAGGAGAGACTTTCAGGCTTGGGTGTGGTCTCAAATGAGCATGATGTGGGACAAGGTTTATCACATGGCAGTCTCAGTGAAGACTTTGTCCAGAAGAAAATTCATAAGATCCGAGTAAAACTCTAGGTATGTACTCATATTTTCTTTCCAGTAATCTTTTATAATGTTGTATGGCAGTAAATTTCAGATAGCACCTTAGCATGGCTTGTATAGTATGCTGTATATTCACTGATTTTTGGTTACTCCAGCAGGTAGGACCCAGTAGTACAAGGAGGATACAACTAGAAGGATTTGTTGAGGCAAAGGCAGCTAGGATAGTCAGGACTCATCATGAGGCCAGGAAAGAAGCACAGGAGGAACAAATCTCTCGTGATACTAAAAGTGGCAGGAATCAGAAACATTAACTGCACATTCAAGATGAATGACTCTCTGGTGGTCTTGACTTCACCTGTTTCACTAATCCCCATGGGTTTCATTTGTGAGTTTCACCTCAGGCTCAATAATCCCCATGTCTTTGTCCTGTTTTTCTTTGGGTTTGAGTCTGCCTGGCTTATGCTCAGTAATCCCCATGACTCTCTCTCTTGTATGTTTCTTTGGGTTTGAGTCTGTCTTCCTCTGGCTCAGTAATCTCATGGCTTTGTCTTGTGTTTTTCTTTGGATTTGAGAGTGCCTGCCTCAGGCTCAGTAAACCCCATGGCTCTCTATTGTGTATTTCTTTGGGTTTGAGTCTGTCTGCCTGAGGCTCAGTAATCTCCATTCCTTTCTTGTGTATGTCTTGTGTGTCAGTAGCCTTTTCTATCTGTCCCATGGCTGTCTTAAGTGCCTCTGCAGTGTGACTGTTCTGCATGTCAGTAACTGTCTGTCTTGTGTGATGGGGTCAGTTTATCAAATGCTGCTTATGTGTTTTAGTCTTGCCATAGAACTGTCATCGTCTTGTGCTTGGGACTCTGTGTGTGGTGCATCAATTCTGTCCTGCAGTAATGCTGCCTTCATTTTGCATGGGTCTCTGTTCAATCTTGCAGTAGTTTTGTCCTGGCTTTGTGTGGCTCTGTTCTGTATTTATGGGTGCCTCCATCCTGTGTATGGGAGTCTGCGTAGGTGTTCATTCTAGCTGTAATGCTGTCTTTATCGTGTGTGTGTGCGTGTGTGTGTATGTGTGTGTGTGTGTGTGTGTGTGTGTGTGTGTGTGTGTGTGTGTGTGTGTGTGTGTGTGTGTGTGTGTGTGTGTGTGTGTGTCTGTTCTGTGTGCAAGAGTCTGTGTAGCTGTCTGTCATTGTGCCTCTGTTCAGTCTTGCTATAATGCTGTATTTATCTTGTGTGGATGTCTGTCCTATGTGTGAGAGCGGTGTGGGCATTAATGTTCAGTCTTGCTGTAGTGCTGTCTTTATCATGTGTGGGTGTCTGTTCTGTGTGCAAGAGTTGGTATTGCTGCCCGTCTTGTGTGCCTCTGTCCTGTGTGAGGGAGCCTGTGTGGGTGTCTCTGTTCAGCCTTGCTATATTGCTGTTTTTGTCTTGTGTGTCTGTGTTGTGTGTGGGAGCCAGGGTGGGTGTGTTTGTGTACCTCTGTGGGACTGACTATCTTGATGTGGTACAGAGGCTTGTCATAATGTAACAAAATTCTGGACAAAACCAAAGATAATGGGGGGAATAAAGCACCACAAATCGGGACAGATTTTAAATGTTGCTGTTATAAACTTACAAAGATGCTAGAATAAAAGGTTTTGTGCTACCATGCATTTTCTGAAGGATATGAAGTCGGAAACTCAAACACCTGTCATTATTTAATTAATTCAGCCTTCACTGATTTGCCACAAAAATCAAGAAAACTGCAAATTTTGAGTAACAAACCAAAAATGAGTCAAATCTGGTCATTCTGTGAAAATCTGAATAGCTGAGAAGTATGCAGTCGGTGTGCATGCACCTGTGAGTGGTGCTGTGGTACAGGGGCTTGTCATAATGTAACATTGGTACTAAAGTCCAGTCTGTGTCTGCAGGCACCTCTGAGTGGCTAAGTTGCTGTGGTACAGGGGCTTGTCATAATGTAACATTGGTACTAAATGCCGGCTTAGTATGTGTACCTTGGTACTTCAATTCTTAATTATCTGAATGTAGTAACACTATAGTGATTGCTAAATGGTGCTGCATTAACTTGACAGGGAAGGGGGTGTGACGGCCATGTCATCCCACTTTATATTCTCCAGATTAGGGCCCTCAATTTGCTGGGGTGGGACCTCAAAATGCTAGAACTGGCCCTGGCTCCTCCTGACTTCAGAAATTGTCATAATATTACAGCAACTGTCAGTCTAGTTGCCCTACTGCCTTAACTTTTTAAGAGTGACACAAAAACACTTGCGTGATCCAGTGTTCTCCATTATTACCCACTTTTGTGTTCTCCATTATTACCCACTTTTGTGTTCTCCATTATCACCCACTGTTGTGCACTCCATTATTACCCACTGTTGTGCACTCCATTATTACCCACTGTTGTGCACTCCATTATCACCCACTGTTGTGCACTCCATTATCACCCACTATTGTGCACTCCATTATTACCCACTGTTGTGCACTCCATTATCACCCACTGTTGTGCACTCCATTATTACCCGCTGTTGTGCACTCCATTATCACTCACTGTTGTGCACTCCATTATCACTCACTTTTCAGTAACATATTTCATAACTTACTAAACAAGTTGCAAATAAACTTCCAAATACCTGCATAGATGACAAACACGTTTGAAAGAACTGAGCAGTATTTTATACCATACCAGCCTTGGTTAATCAAAATTTATCACTAAATGGTCCAATATTCAGGTCATTATTGCTCCATTACCTATGCCTTTTGAAGTATTTTTTTCCTGTCATTTCTATGACAATGATGCACTGAAATGCTTACGTGTTAAAGTTACATATATTCAGTGAACTAAAATGTCTACCATTTTAAACACAACACTTCTAGCTTTTCGCTCATTGTAACAAGAAATGTATCAGACACATTTATCTGTCACTATGGTAACACAAATGAAATGGCAGATGAAAAGGAAACTGCAGGTAAGAATAGAGATTATCATCAGAATATATATTATTTTATATATGGTGTGCATTCAGCAGACTTTGTTTATAGTTTTTCAACTTGGCACTTAAGAAGATGACTTCTGTTACAGGGACAAACTTGAAGAAGTTGAATGTGCTAATAATACTATAAAAAGTAACAGGTATTGACAGGTATTTCATATTTTAGAGTACTGTGCTTTAGCGCTTTGCCAACTGAAACACGTGTGTTGATTACACAGAAATAAGCAAGACGTAGTTTCACAGAAAGACAATAATGAGCTCCATGCTGGTGACTGCAGATTTCTACATTTGTAAGAAACATAACCTCTCAGTTGCTCTGCTTTAGGCATAGCACTGATTTGTGGCATTAGGCTTGCACCTCCCATGTTCACCAGTTTTCTTTATGAAATGAATCAGACAGATCTATGTAATGGTCCATATACTATGTAGAACTTGAACTAAACCTATAAATGTATTCATTATACTAGCTGTCTGGTGTCTAGTATATGAAGATCTTTTGTTTTGAAAAACAAAAATTTGCTCCCATTTGTGATCCTCTGCTGTGGATTTCAAAGGACAGCTCTACAGTTTTTAATGTTCAAAGGAGTGTATGATAGCATATTTTACTTGCTTTCTCCTATGATGCTTACTTGCAGGGCACTATAAGTAAACTGTCGTGTGATTTTTACAAGTTCCACTATACAGTCTTTCACATTAGTAACTGCAGGGTTATAGTCAGGATCAGAGCCAGATCATGGTCAAATGGAGCCCTAGAATACCTCTCAAACTCTTAACACATGAAATCTGGACAAAGCCTAGAATAATAGGAGGTCAGAAGATAGGGGCAGATTCTAAGTTTATAACAGCAATACTTAACAAGTTGCCAGGATAACATGATTTATGTTACTGCGCAGTTTCCAAAGGATGTGGTATGAAACTCAAATGTATGTCATTATTTAGTAACTTCAGCCCAAAAACACACATTTTAAGAGGAACAGATCAAACATATGAGACAAAAATCAGACATTCTATGACAATCCGGACAGTTGAGAGGTATTGTCAAGGTAATAGATCAAGTCCACCCCAGCCTGCTCCCCCAAGCGTCCCCACTCGCTGGCATCCCCACCCAGCAGCCATTTCAATGTTCCATTACTTGCCTCCCCCCATTACCATAAGACACTGTTCAAATCTGTCAGTGTGTATACTAGTTTCTTCTTTACTTCTACGATTACAGATATTTGCAATTCATTTAAAATTTTTATTTAAAATTTTATTGCACAATCACTGATAGCCATTAGTTAAAAAAAAACAATACAGTCTCATAATGAAAACAGACTTAGCATGAGCAACAGTAAACTACTCTGCCCTTGAAACTCACATTTATAGAAAATACATCTGACCAGCGATGGATTCTGTTTTCAAACTATGGGCCCCCTGCACACATTTTTCAGATCATGCATAAATGTATGTTCTTTGGTTCACTTTCCTGATTGTATTCAATTGTATTCTTAATTTAATACAGCATCACTTGTTAGAGGGCATATTAAATTTGTAGTTTAGAACATTTCTCTATAAGCAGTGAAACAAATGATATAACCTATTAATGACAGGACAACCCATTTTAGAATTCTTCAACCATAAAAATACACTCAAACTGCTGTCATTATAACCTACCAGTAACAGTCAATATGCACATTCTCTGCAGAAGTAAAAAGCATCTGAATAATTCCAAATTAAAAGAGATCTATAACTGATGAAGAGATTGCTGCTGACAGCTTGGCATTTCAGTGCTTCATCTTAAAATTGTGTGCCTGCTACCCTTGAAGAATAAAATTGTCTGTATTACTTAAAAAATGGGGTGCTGGCATAGCCAGCTTTAGGCACCAGCAGGCCCTGTGGTTACTGGGGGGGGGGGGCCCAACCACAGAAAGTTATTTTCTCTTAATATTTTGCACCATGTCTGTAAAACCAACAAAAGCTAGTACAGCAATCTTGTATACTTAATAAGGTGGGTAATAACTCTTATTTAAATCTCCTTTAAAATTCAAAGATATCTCTAGTTATAGTAACAGTGTTTTGTCAAGTAACAGGTTTCACAGTTTCATTAAATATTTTACCACTGACATAGTACTCTTGGCTTAGTTAAAGCCAGCTGGTGGACATTCTCTCCACTAAAACTAACATAGCCAGCTTTAGGTAACTGCAAGGGGGTCCCCTTAATCATCATTGACAGTGTGGGGACCCCATAAAAGCTGCTGCTGGTTGGGGAAAAATAATAAGAACACAATATTAATTTTCTCCAAAGCTAATTTCGAGCTCGTAAGGACAGAAGTGGAAAGCTTCATGTCATCAATAGAAATGGGTAATGGGAATATGGCTGCTGAATCATACACCAAGGCACTGTATGAGCACTTACACAGTTGCATAGACAGGGCCATATCAAGCAGAACCAAGATGCTCTCCTCTAAAAAAATGAAGCCAATCTGTTGGAGCCCTGCCATTAACAAACTCTACAACAGAAGGAAAAAACTGTTGCAGAAAAGGGTAAAGTCCGATGACTGGAAAAATTCCCTTGAAAAACTCAGTAAGAAACTGAGATCCCTCATCAAATCCCCCAAAGCTAGTTACGAAACCAAAATAGCTACAGACACTAAAGACAACCACAAGGCATTCTTTAGTTATGTCAAGAATCTGCATAATAATATGCAGATTTGCACTGAGCTACAGCACAACGGCACCACTTATACTTGACCAACTGATATTGCCAATGTTTTGGCAGACAGGTTTAGTGCAAACTTTACTCCCCCCTCACCCCCCAAAGTGCCCATCCACATACTTGAGGAATACCATCTCCCTATTATCACAACGGCATAAGTAAAAAACACACTGACCAAAGCTAAAAATACAACTTCCATGGGACCAGATAATAAACCGGGTTGTGTCCTACATGATTTACAAAAAGAACTGGCACCACACCTGTGTGCCCTGTTCAACTACAGCCTCAGTTCTGGCTTTGTCCCCACTGAATGGTGCACTGTTACAGTCATCCCACTCCGCAAAGGGTGGTGCAACTACTGACCCTGGGAACTACCATCCCATAAGCTTGATGAGCCTGATCTGTAAGGCTATGGAACATATTATTATGGATCTTATAAATAAGGATGTAGGGAACCGTCAAACCCTGGACCCCATGCAGTTTGGGTTTGTGAAAGGCAGATCATGTCTGCTCAATCTGATATACTTCTTCAAAGCTGTCACCAGAGCGGTGGATGAAGGCTGTCTACACAGCCTACCTCAATCTAGCAAAAGCCTTTGACACCATCCCACACTCTGGAATCATTGATAGACTCACTAATCTGGGAATTAACCCATACATCACTAGATGGGTTGCTAACTGGCTCAATGACAGAACCCACATGATGAAAGTAGCTGACTCCAAATCTGACTAAAGGGCAGTTACAAGTGGAGTCCCACAGGGATCGGTTCTGGGTCCTCTCCTGTTTGGCATCTACTTCTCTGAAGTTCAAGCCAACATCAAGGGACTCTGGTTAACCAAATTCGTGGATGACTGCAAACTGGGAACTATTATTGATTCTCAAGCTGATGTGGTCATCCTACAAAAAGGCCTAATGGAAACCAATGACTGGTGCCAAAACTATGGTCTTAGGCTCAACGCCACAAAAATGCATCATCATTCCCTTCAAGAAAAACACAGTGCCCACAAACTACCATATCAAAGGGAACCTACTCAACTCTGAAGGTGTTACAAGGGATTTAGGGACACAGATAGCAATCTTTCATTCAACAACCAAGTTGCCACTGTAGTTAGGAAGTCCTTCTACATGGCACATCTCAATACAAAAGGTTTCTCATCCAGGAAAAAAGAAGTCATTATCTCTCTCTACTCAACCCTCATCAGACCCATTATAGAGTACAATGCCCCATTTGACATGTACCTCACTAGACACCTCCAACAACTGGAAAGGCCACAGAAGTTCCTCACTAAGAGGATATTAGGACTCAAACACGTGCCTTATCCAGATAGACTTAAAAAAACGTAAACTTTACTCCATCTCATTTCGCCTACTTACAGGCGATCTCTGCTTGACATACAGAGCCATGTCTGACTCAGTTTTGCTAGACATGCTTCGGCTGAAAAAATCCCAATCCCTCCATGCTACTTGTTCCAAAGACCTCAACCTTATCACCACATTAAACAGAACCTGCTGGAGGTATAGGATCCTAACCCAGAGACTTCCCATACTCTGGAATAAACTCCCCATTCATGTCAAGCAGAGCACCTCACTGGCCCTCTTCAAGACAAATCTTGATGAGTGGATGGGAAATAGGAAATTTACCCCAGGGATCACTTCAATCACATTACTAGATAGGGGTACATGGAACTAACATCTGGTAAGCCAGATGACTGGGAACCCTACTGGCCTAGGCTTGCAGTGGCTCCATGGCTATTAGCCTAGTACTTACCTATGAACCTATGAACCTATGATTATGATCTTTAAACTGGACAGGGCTGTGATATGACCCTGTTAGGATAAAGCTGATAATGAACATGAACAAGGTAAGCACTAGGCAGATCAACAACCCAGAGTGACTGATGTTACTGCACACCTTAGATTTTAGTAAGAGTTAATGCTTCCAATCTTCAGGAATGGTTTTCTGTTTCAGGGAAATTTATAAATGCTGGTTGAACCAGATACTATAACTCTCATATTTTTTGTTCAAGAATTCCAGGCAAAGCCAGAAATAATAGCAGAATAAACGCTTAAAATCAGAAACATGTTTTAAATATTACTTTAATTTACTTAATAGAATAACACCTTTTGCATCAATATACAGTTTTAGACAATAAGAAGTATAAAACTGTCTGCATTTCTTGACTGTCTGTAATCCTGAATGATTTAACAGCAAATCAAACTTTTTACGAAAGACAGAGCAAAATTAGACAAGGTATGTGAAATCAGGAACAGTGACAGGTATGCTTTACTCCTCACTGAGGTAAATAATAATGACTTATCCCTGCTGCTGTTTGACAACTATTAAACAACAGACACTGAGACACTGATCTAGTGTGGCAGTACCAATGCTGCACAATGCATTTCTATTTGTTGAAATAAGTACAAAAGTAGTGTTGCTATACTTGGTGTGTGTGTGTGTGTGTGTGTGTGTGTGTGTGTGTGTGTGTGTGTGTGTGTGTGTGTGTGTGTGTGTGTGTGTGTGTGTGTGTGTGTGCGTAAAACAATATTATCTGTACACATACCCAGTAATGCCAAGACCATGAAGGGTCTGGGTATCAGTAAAAAATGCAGCTAACAAGTAATCGTATTTCAAAAGTAAGGCATAAAATATATCACAGAATATTCAGACACTTAGATCTTCATGGTCCCCACTACCCATGCTGTATAAATGGATATGGGAGCTTCCCTTAATCATCCTTGACTGTGTGAGGGCCCCACAAACGTTGTTGGTTTGAGAAAAATGAGGAGAAAAATGTATTATATGACCCTCTTAGGATAAGGTTGATAATGGCCTCTGCTGTCAACCACACCCATTCTAAAACCAGCCCTGCTCAGATGTGTGTGTAGGGAAAGCTGCTGTGGCTTTTTTTGGGGGGGGGGGTGGGGATTGTGTGATTATTCCTTTAATTTTCATTAGAGGTGTGTACAGGAGGTCATTAAAGCTGATTTTGGGATGAGGCCAGTGTGGTCATTGTTTCTTTTACTTTTCTCACAGACTTCAGAGGTGTACAAAAAAGGTTACTATAACTTGTGTAGGGGCAGTGTACTGTCCAGGATCAACAAAGCAGCATACATTACTACAATAATTTTATTCACTTTCCTGACAGTCACACATTAGGCACATATACAGGTGGCTGCCTTTGGTAGGATGGGGTGAGGAGTGACGAGGCATGCTGTGTATGTCGGGTCTATATTATGTAATTGACCGCTTAGCTAGTCAAATGCCTAAATGTCGACAGCTAAAGGTCAAAAACGTAGAATCTCGAATGGCCAGGTAAGCAAATTCTTTTATCTGGAAAGAATTTGCTTGGCCATTATCGGGAATTTGCCCTTTCCCCACTGTAGAGAAATCTCAAAGTTGGTTTATTTAGTTGTGGGGTGTGTGTGGGGAGCTCGGAAGTTTATGTTAGTGTGGCATGGTCAAGCAAATTCTTTCCTGATGAAAGAATTCGCTAACCTGCCCTTTCGAGATTCTAAGTTTTCGACCCTTACCTGTTGACGTTTAGGCATTTGACAAGCTAAGCAGTCGATTAGATAATATAGACTCTGTATGTCAGCAGACACCTGAAATAAATAACTGTGGCGATTTGAACCTCTGCCTTCATCCCATTCTAACACCAGAAGAATACATATGCAGTGACTGTCTTTTTTTGGGGGGATTAGGGGGACAGGAAGTGCTCCCAGATAGGACCTGTGTATCCTCACAACAACTAGCTTGTTAGTTTATTGTGAGCTACTGTTTTGTCAGCTTTAAACATTAACGTTTGTGCCCAGCTTATGGGCAGGATTCACGATGGCTTGCATGGAGTCTGAGTCATGTAAGACTCCATGCAGCCATAGCGATCCAGGAACAGCCCGAAATACCGTGTAAGAGACCAGCTAAAACGTCTCTTACACGAGCAGGGCGTGGATATGCTAATTACCTAACTTGCACCCGAAAGGCATGCAAATGAGGTAGATTTGTGATCCATGAAGCTGAAACCAGCCCGTGTAAGAGTCGTGTTAGGTGCAGAAATGTACTCAGTTGACAACTGAGTACGTTTCTGCAAATAACACAATGGAGCCATGACAGCTCCAAATAAAGTGTGCATATGTATCAGGCAGCATGCCAATGGCCAAATATGTGGCCATTGCCACGGTAACCCGATGAAAACATGAAATAAAATAAATTTTTTTTTGGCGATCGGCGAGGTTTAAACCCAGCGCAGCCCCGCCAAACGGGCTGCGTTATATAAGACATAAAAATAAAGGTTTGAAACCCACAAATGTGGGTTTTATGCAATGCATGGATTTACAATGCAGGGACTAGCAGACCGAAAACAACATGGCCACCGTTTAGTGGTTGTTAAGGGGGAAGCTGAGTGTAAGACATGTAACTAAGCATTAGTAGGCAATCCTATGTAAATGAGTGGTAGGATAGTGAATCGCACTGTCACATAGCAAATGAGCACATCCCGTGTAGTGTAAGAGTTAGATAAGGGGGAGTAACAGAGTAGGAGATAGGTGACATCACAGGGGGGAATGTTAGAAAGAAATTAAGCTCATTGGAGCAAAGTGGTATGTGAAAGATGTCAGTCACACAGCATAGAAAGAGGAGTGTCAACAGATAAGCATGGGAAAGTCAAGAAATGGAAGGTGTACACTGTGGCCAACACCAAAGTTTCTTGCTGTGCGTGCATGCATGCGTGTGCATGCTGGGAGGCGCGAGTAAGACAGAGTGCTCGCGTGTAAGGCAGAGTAAGCATGTAGGAGCCTGTGTAAAGATCTGTAAACCTGTTTGCACTGGTGTGCACGCGTTTTAACCCAAAGAAGCAGATTCTATTCCATGTAAGCATGTGTGCGCACGTGGTAGCCACTGTGAGCGTGTTTTCGCTGGTATGCTCGCTGCTCCCCCCTGAGGAAACAGAGAGGGAAAAGGAAGCAGAAGAAATAGTAGGAAGCTAACAGGGAATACTGTTAGAGTTAGCAGGTGAAAAAAATTAGAAGCAGGCAATTACACAGGCAGAATACTAGCCAAGCCCAGCACTGAAAACACTACAAACAGCATTGTAGTATGTTTCTCTCAAGAGACACTGCAAGACAGGAGTAAGCTATTAGAAGTGAAAACTGAAAAAGCTGCACTCAGACCAAACATGCTAGGGGCTGCCATAGCTGTTATAAGGAGACATAGGAGTCTTGCTGAGGGTGGTGACAATGCAAATGCTGCCAGACAACCCACAGTGAGGAGACGGAGAAGAGTGTACAGGCCCAGGGTCACCTACCAGGGGTTACATGAGCTGGAGATAGTGGAGCACTGTAGAGTGGACAGAGACCTCCTGCAGCAAATTGTTGAGCTGTGCAGGCCACGCCTCACACACAGAACCAATAGAGGGGAATCCATCCCAGTGGAAACCAAGGTGTGTGTTGGCCTAAGAATACTAGGAACAGGTACTTTCCAGAGACCAACTGGTGATATGATGGGGATATCACAGGCATCAGCTTCCTGGGTACTGCATCAGTTCCTGGATGCCATGTCGGCACATGTCGGTGAGCATGTATATTTCCCCAATACCCATGAGGTATTGGCCAGCAATATGCGTCTCTTCCAGCAAATAGCGGAATACCCTGAGGTAGTGGGTACAATAGACTGCATGCACATATGCATCAAAGCACCAGCCAGTGAGCAGGGTAGAGCCTACATTAACCGCAAGGGCTTCCCCTCCATCAACTGCCAGGTCGTGTGTGATGCCCGGGGCATAATAATGAATGTGTGTGCTGGCTGCCCTGGAAGCTACCATGATTCCCATATCTGGCATCTGACGCAGCTGTACCAGACATTTGCCAATGGGGACATCCCACATGGTCACTTAGTGGGGATGCTGGATATGCACTGGAGCCGTGGCTGATGACACCCATCAGAAACTCACACACACCTGAACAAGAATGCCATAATGAGGCACACGCACAAACACGAAATGTAATAGAGCATGTGTTTGGGCTGCTCAAGTCATGGTTCTGGTGCCAGGCCACATCTGGTGGAGCCTTGCAGTACACACCAACTACATGTACCCAAATTGTCATGGTATGTGCTATGCTACATAATATGATTCTGCGAAAACAGCTGCAGCAGGACCAGCATAGGGCCGGGACAAACAGCTCCCCACCATTGCCAAGGCCATCACAGGCAGAGCATGACTCAGAGGAGGAACAACCTGAGCCTGCCCCAGTAGGCAGAAGGAGGCATGCCCAGTATGCCCTGGCCTTGGCAAAGAGGCAACACATAGCACATACACTGGCTCAGTAGGAACCCTGGGAATGATACCCCTCTCTGACTCACTGATATAGTAACAGGGACGCCTAACATGACACAACCTGCTTTCAAACATGTACAGGGAGTGTAGTATGTGCATCCAACATAGGCAGCCCTGCAGCACCACCTGAGGTATGATTGCCATGTGTTAAGCAATGTAACACCATCTAGTATATGCAAACATGAAGACCCTGCCTAACATCTCACCCTCACCAAGCATGATGCCACACTATGAAGACAACAAGATCAAGTACAATAATTGGCTGAAGTATTGCTGATAGCAAAGGGGAACAAATGGCTGACAGCCTGGGATGACATGCCGAGCAAGATATGATGCTCCACCTGCTAGGGATGGCACCCACCCAGCACACCTGGCTGTGTGGATACTGGCAAAGGCTGTTGTCACCCCCACTGTGCCTTGAATAGGTAAGGCTGGAAACACAAACCCACCACCATAGGTAGCACAAGGGATAACAACCTGGATGTAATGCTACCCAATGCCAGAAGTCTAAACTGCAAGGTGCATGCAGACCAAACCCACCACAGCATGGAGAATGGTAATATCTGTTCTGTAACAGAAACCTGGGTCAAGGCCCAGAAGCGCACCCTAATACTACCAGGTTATGCCTTATACCATGCTCTACAGCTCCAAAACATGGAACACACTACAATAGGAGTGTGGCGATCAGTAATTGTCAAGGATAACCACACCCCCAGATTGGTACCACAGCAAGAAGCAGCATGGACTATCCACGGGCAAGTAACAGTGGCTCAAACTGCGTCCCTGTTTGCAGCCTGCTACAGACCACCCTCACAAACCCAGGAACCCCAGCCAGCCTTCCTGAAGACACTGCAGAGTATGAATGTCTCAACAAATACCAAACAAGGCACACACAAAGTATGACATAGGTGGCAATCCATTATGTACGGAAGAAGTAATCAGGGACCTAGGGACACAAGTGGACGGTAACCTGTCATGTGACACTCACATTGCCAAGGTGGCCAGGAAGACCTGCTATATTGCCCACCTTAATATGAAAGGATGCACATGTAGATCAAGAGAGGTCACTGTGCCCCCACACACTTCCCTTATCAGGCCCATACTTGAGAACAATGCCCCAGTTCGGATGTACCTCACCTGACACCTGCAGCAATTAGAAAGACCCCAAATGTACCTCACCAAGAGGATAAAGGGTCCAAACATTTGTCATCTGCTGCCTGGCTGAAGAAACCACAGCCCAATTCACATGCATACTGCCCAGTCAGAGGTGATGTATGCCTGATGTACAAGGCCATGTCCAATCCAGAATGAATGGACATGCTCCACTGCAGAAACTCCAAATCCAGCAGAGACACCACAGTGAGATATCTGAACCCCCACACATAGATAAATAGGATGTGCTGGAGGGACAGATCCATAACCCAGAGGCTCCTTACACTCTGGAACAGAATCCCAGTCCATGATAGGCTGAGCTCCACACTCATACTCAACAAGAGAAGTCCGGTCAAGTGCATGGGAGATAGTAGGTGTACACTGGGGGCCATCCCTGTGTCACATCTAGTAAAGTAAACCCTAAATGGGCATAATATGCACATTGCAAGGGGTGTCGAAAGCCACACACAGTCTGCCTATGCTCAAACATGGCCAGGGCAGATAGCCTAGTATGAACCTATGAACCTATGACAATACAAATTGTGCAGGACACAAAGGATAATCACACAGCTGTCCTAACAAATGGTAGGAACCATGGTGATAATCCACAGATATGCTCTGCAGTACTCAAATATCACAAACAATACACCAAACCCACACACATTGCCAACATCTAACCTAACAGATTCCTAGCAAAATCCCCACCAGCACCAAACTGCTAAATATCTATCCCAGCAGAGTGCTGGCCACCTGACATTGCAGATGCTGAGGTAACAACCAGCATCTACAAAGCAAACCACACAGCATCAATGGTACCAGATGGTGTCCTGGGTTGTGTCCAACAAGTACTGTAAGAAGAATGGAACACCAAATAGCACTACTGCACACTCACAGTCTTACCATGGGATATGTACCCAAAGAGCAGTGTACAGCAACAGTGGTTCCTCACCACAAAGGTGGTGCCTGAATGGGTACTGCAAACTGTCACCCCTCAACCCCGACTATCTTGGTTGGCAAAGTAATGGAGAGGATGATCATGGATCCCAGGAATAACGAGAGTGGGTACCTACAGACATTGGACACTACCTAGTGTGGCTGTCATAGGGCAGATCCTGCCCCTTACACATGTCTGACTCATGTGAAACATGCACCATGGCCAGTAATGAGGGGAATGTGGTTCACACAGCCTATCTGGACCTTGCTAAACCCTTCCATACAATATCCCAGTTGTTCAGTACAGATAAGCTCACCAGCCTAACTATAAACCCCTATCCAATTAGATGGGTTGCAAACCAGCTCAAGGACAGAAATGACCTGGTCAGACATGCTGCAGCCATGTCAGACTACAAACCAGGTACAACTGGCATCCCACAAGGCATGGTCCTGGGACCTCACTTGTATGCTATATATGTCACATAGGTACAGGCCAACATGGAAGAACTCTGTCTGAACAGGTTCGCAGATGACTACTAACTGCCCACCATATCGGACCCTCCAGCTGACACAAGCATCCTACAAAAGGCACACATAGAAACAGACAAGTGATGCCACATCCATGTCAACAAGCTACATGCAGAATAGTGTATAGTCATCCCCTGTGGAAACACAGTAAGTGGCCACAAATTACCACATAGGTGTTAATCCATGAAGTACATCAGGAGCAATAAGAGACCTGGGGACACAAGGTGATAGATATCCTGCATGTGACAATCATGTGTCTGTAGTGGTTACAGAAACATACCATATACCCACATAATCATGAAGGTAAGCACAGCTAGGTCAGGGTAGGTCATTGTGCCTCTTCAGTCATCCATCAGCAGCCTCACAATTGCGTACAATGGTCCTTGTGGGATGTACCTTAGTAGACACCTGCAGCAACTGGAAAGACCCCTCAAATACCCCACCAGGAGGATCTCAGAGCAGTAACAGATGCCATGTGTTGCCTGATTAAACAAACTGCAGCTCCACACAGTGCCATACCGCCTGGCTGGAGGTGATCTGTGCCTGATGTATAAAGCCATGACCAAGCTGGAATCAATGGACATCTGGCACCATGTAAAATCTGAATGCTGGTGACCTATGCAGATGACAGGCCTGAACCCCAGCACAGACATAAACAGGACATGCTGTACCGATTGGTCCATAACCCAGAAGCTCACTCCACTCATGACTAAACTCCCAGTACAGGTTATCCAAGGAGTCCCTCATTGACTGTCATCCAGAGGAATCATGATGACTGAATGAGAGATGGTAGGTGTACCCTGGATATCACCTGTATGTCATGGGTAGACAGAGGCACAGCACACTAACCTTGACATATGTCATGGCAAACACCAGTAAATATGTGTGTTGAAGGACAAACACTCTCTGACTAGCATTACAAATGGCCTAGGGCACATGGCCATTGTTTGTCACTGTCCACACAAGTTGTGGAATACATTAACAATGTCGGACAATCTTGTTCTATGTTGTCCATATCTGAACAAAATGCAACATGGTCATATCTGCACAACTGGCCCTTAACCAGTCAGGTGTGCTCACTATAAATATTACAAACAGTGATAGGACTGAAACCGATGATACTGTCCACCACAGTGAAAGTACTGAACCAGTACACTATACGACAATACACTGTTTGGTCAGTATGAAAGGATGTTGACAACTGTATGTAAACTATCCCATGGCAACCCTGCAGGCACAGCATAATGCCTGTTAGGTTCAGACACAAAGCAGTTGGGCAGTAAGAACACAACCTGATGGCCAACACTCAACTGTACATGTGAAATATAGATGAAGTCCACACACAAACACAAATGTGGTGGACCACAGATCCCAACATATGGAAAGTTCACACTGGGCATGCTCACACACTTAGATAAATTAGATGTGTCAGTCAAGAAGCCATAGAAACTGTGAACTGGGCATGCTCACACACTTAGGCCATGTCACAGTTCAGCAGCTGCACACACATATCTGGCATTTGTATGTGTTAACACAGGAACCTCCCACAATACAGAAATCTGCCCAGTGCACTCAGTGAAATTTCAACAGAGACATAAGTAAAGTACTGGATCCCACTCATATGCAAACATCCGCCACAGTACACAAGTTGTTCATAGAGACAGGGATAGCTATGGCAATAAAGACCCACAAACAGTATATGAGCAACAGATACTTGCATCTGACAGGTAAACATATGGCCGTAGAGTGCAATACTAGGCTGTTGTCCCTAGGGAATACAGAAGGCTATCCACAGTGTATTTGGCGTCTGCCTCTGCAGTACAGTAGGCCACTGTGCCTCTGCAAAGTTAATGCATATATATGCTCTCCCCCTTACTGATGGATAGTAACAGATGTACATACCTCTTCATAAATAATGATGTCAGCACACTATACATATGTCAGGAGCACAAATGATACCCAGTAAGTTGAATAGCATGCTGAGCTACTGTGTCTCTCACAAGTGTCATAACATAGTTAGGTAGGGGGGTGAGTAGTGTGTGTGCGATTCTATGTATAAGAGATATGTCCCTTTTGACAATTAGTACAACACAACGCATGCTGCATATTCCACTGTCTAAACACTGATGATGTCAGCACCCTATAAGTACAGCAGGAGAAAGCAAGCCTCCCAGTAATGCAAATAGCGCGCTCTGCTACTGCGTCTTTCTGCTTCTCTCACAAGTGTCATAACACAGTTAGGTAGGGAGGGGAGTAGTGTGTGTGCGATTCTATGTATAAGAGATATGTCCCTTTTGGCAATTAGTACAACACAACACATGCTGCATATTCCACTGTCTAAACACTGATGATGTCAGCACCCTATAAGTACAGCAGGAGAAAGCAAGCCTCCCAGTAATGCAAATAGCGTGCTCTGCTACTATGTCTTTCTGCTTCTATCACAAGTGTCATAACACAGTTAGGTAGTGGGGGGGGAGTAGTGTGTGTGCGATTCTATGTATGAGATATGTCCCTTTTGGCAATTAGTACAACACAACACATGCTGCATATTCCACTGTCTAAACACTGATGATGTCAGCACCCTATAAGTACATCAGGAGAAAGCAAGCCTCCCAGTAATGCAAATCGCGTGCTCTGCTACTGTGTCTTTCACAAGTGTCATAGCATAGTTAGGTAGGGGCTTGAATCCTGTAAGTGCTCAGTGTGTGTGAATGTGGAGGGAGGAGTAGTGTGTGTGCAATTCTATGTTTAAGAGATATGTCCCTTTTGGCAATTAGTACAACACAACACATGCTGCATATTCCACTGTCTAAACACTGATGATGTCAGCACCCTATAAGTACAGCAGGAGAAAGCAAGCCTCCCAGTAATGCAAATAGCGCGCTCTGCTACTGCGTCTTTCTGCTTCTCTCACAAGTGTCATAACACAGTTAGGTGGGGGGGGAGTAGTGTGTGTGCGATTCTATGTATAAGAGATATGTCCCTTTTGGCAATTAGTACAACACAACACATGCTGCATATTCCACTGTCTAAACACTGATGATGTCAGCACCCTGTAAGTACAGCAGGAGAAAGCAAGCCTCCCAAAAATGCAAATAGCGTGCTCTGCTACTGCGTCTTTCACAAGTGTCATAACATAGCTAGGTAGGGGTTTGAATCCTGTAAGTGCTTAGTGTGTGTTAATGTGGGGGGAGAAGTAGTGTGTGTGCAATTCTATATGTAAGAGATATATCCCTTTTGGCAACTAGTACAACACAACACATGCTGCATATTCCACTGTCTAAACACTGATGATGTCAGCACCCTATAAGTACAGCAGGAGAAAGTACACCTCCCAGTAATGCAAATAGCATGTTCTGCTAGTGCGTCTCTCACAAGTGTCATAGCACAGTTAGGTAGGGGTTTGTATGCTACAAATACCATGTGTGCTTTTGTCACACAGTTTGTCCATGTGTGGGGGGGGGTGTTCCCAATATTGTACGACATAGATTATATCTGTAATGTCAATGCACACATGATGTTTTTGTGTGCCACATACACATATGTACCTGTGACCTTAAATATTTCCCATGTCTGAAGCCTGCCTCATGTGAATACATGGAATTTGCATTAGACAACTGTATGACTGTGGTGTTCTGTGCAGGGGCTGCATGTGGTATGTGAATATACAGTGTGAGTTGTATATGGTGTCATCCTACCAGCGAGGGATACACGACTGGACTGGAGCATATAGTCCACATGTTGTTGATGAACAGGTGCAGCATGTTTTCACCTCTTGTGGGAGTGGTAACAAGTTGTTCCACAGCAATGCAGTGAATGAATGCTAGGAACCTTTCAGCTAGGGTCTTGGAGCTAGAGTAATGCTCACACTCTATGTTTGGGTAGTTGCAGTCCACCCATATAATGGTGTTTGTAGAGACTGTCATATTCCCAGTGTTGTCAGGAAGGCCAAGTGGGTTTCCTGGGTATGGGAGGGTGGTGTGTGCCAGGTTATGAACCTGAAGGCAGTCTAACCCACTGTTAGTTGCACATGGATAGGCTCTGATGCTTTGTGCTGTGACACCAACCTGGAGGTGTGTGTATCTGTGGTGCCTTTGGATACATCCCCCCCTGTTCTGGTTTGGTGCATGTTTAGGGGACGACAAGCATGGTATGAGGTATGACCTGGCAGTGATGGGGTGCACCTGGGAGCCTTGTACCAGGAGTCTGTTACTGCAGGGATATTGCTGTTCCCCATGCTAAGGACAGTTTCTACTGCATGCATCTTGAGGTTTACACTGCTGGCGTTGAGTAGCATTACTATTAGTGTCCTATCCCGTGTGATACCTGTGTAGGTGGCTATGTAATTTGAGCCTTGCATAAAAAGGCACTATGTGTGTAGCAAGGGCCTCTGCCAATATACAATGGCCCATGGGTGACAGGTGCAAGCTGTCCCTAGCAAAGCAACGTGGCTTGTCTAGCATGTAATCCCACGCTGACAGGCATTGGATCCCCTTTGAATGTCACCGAAACATAAGGTAATTGTAGAAATTGATCATCCTGCCTACATATTGTGGCAGCATTCTTGGTGAGGGTAAGATGCTACTCAAGGTCAGGGTCATACCAGCCTGTGCCACATGCTCAGAGAGCCTCTCTATGTCCCCTATCATGTAGTCCAGGGAGATATGTCATAGGTCATTCACACTGGCACGGACAATGACTGAGTCATATTTGTACATGCCTTGGAGTGACCTGTATGCTTGTGTTATGTGATGGATCACAGTGCCCGACGGGCATCTCACCGTGACCTTCACCTTATTCAGCCTGGAGAGCAGGACCTCAGTGTACCTGACGATAGAGGTACCTATTACAACTGTATCAGGTGTGTTGTTAAGCCGTATGGGCTGTGACTGTTTGGCACACAGGCTTTGTGAGCTATGTGTTGCACGTGCTCTGTTCTGGCGTAACGTTTGCTTGTGTGTCTGCTTCGCAGGTGTCTGCTGCTCAGGCAGGATGCTATTCTGAGACTCCAAGAATGTTCCTGTGTGTTTCTGTGTTTGGATTGCTGTCATGGCAGGTCTATGTGAGACTTGTATTGTATACACTGTAGTATCCCACTCCACTTGACAGGGTATGCCAGTACTGAGTTAAGAGAGCTTAGCCCCCAGTTTGGCTATGTGGTTGCATCTCTCACATGTGTTGTAAGTTTATGGGAAGGGGAGAGGGTTGTCTGTGTACATGAGGCAGCTGTAACATTGCCACATGACTCACAGATTCACCAACTGGACCAGAGAGGAGATTGACAAGTAACCTTTGCACATGCTACCATAGCATTGTGAATCCCATAATAATTAACAACACATAGGGCCAATGGGAAACAAGGTACTCAAGGTGAGTATGTGAGGGTGTAGTGCTCCTGATTTGTTAGTGCTGGCATATATAAATGCTTTCGTGAGCAAATGCGAGGTAAGTCATATGCAATGTGTTACAGGCAACTTACATGCAAACAGGACAAACAGTGACTTTCTGATAAGTGAGACATAGACATCAGTACAGTAAGCAATACAGATGTCACTAGGGATCCACAGAGGCGCTGTAAATCTGCATTACAGATGGAATCAGTGTTTCAGGGACATAACAAGCAAACATGCATACAAACAAAGCTACAGTCAGCAGGTCTGGATCTAGACTATGCTACAACAAACAAGGTGTGCGACTTCCAGTAGGTAACAGTGCATATATGCCGGCACTATAAGCCTGTACCCAGACATTCACAGGTCAGACAGGCTGGGTCCAGCCCTAACCCCCACAAGTGTGCAAACCATGTACCTTCTTAATGTAGAATAACTGGCCTGAAACCCAAGTTCTCATACCTGAACTAATACACATTTCGAATAACAGACACTGAGCCCTCACTCAGCAGTTCCAAACTTAGTAGGATGTATGCTACCTGTCCTGGCACCACACTATCCTTGACATGTATGGAGACTCTCCCTCCTGTCATAGTTAGTTCTGTGTTTCGGGGCTGTCATGCATGGTATGAGGCATGACCTTCTAGTGCTAGGGTGCTCTTGTGAGTCTTGAACCTGTTGTGTATTATTGCACAGATATCAACATCCTCAAACATCCTAATTGCAGAGTCGAGTGTGGACAGCATGCAACTTGCAGTTGACATGTCCATCATTGAGTATCAATACTTACATTTTCTTATCCCCTGTGCTACCTATGTAGGTGGCCATCTGTTGACAGCCACACCACCAGTATGCAAAGAAGTGCAGACATTACACTATGGTAATTACTATGGGTGTACAAAACAATACAATGACATTCATACTGTAACTGCATCAGGCATGCTGGGATATACCCACAATGATATAATTACACTGTACTGTTGACAACATGATACTATTACTACACTTCTATGTAGTCACCCTCTGCATCAGCACCATGTTAACCTGTTCCTGCACCGATATTACAGATTGCAGGAGGTGGCACAGTTTCATCATATGCACAGGGTGTGTACTTGGTATGCCTGAGTCTTCCACTGATACAACCAATTGACATGTCTGTGTGTGTGTGTGTTGGTGAGGGACAGCAGTACAACATGGGGCAATGTTGATCCAGTGTGTGCGTGTATGCAGTAGCCCTAGGTGTTATCAATTTGCATGTGTGTATGCATGCACACAGTTCCACCTCATGGCTGCCATATACAGGTGCTTGTGGACAGCCACAGACTGTACCTGCCAAGTCATACAGATCACTGTCTCTGGCCACGGACATGGTACCTGTGCCTGGCAGGGGTGCTACGGACCGTATTAGGTACTAAGCCAGACTGGGTACTGTCATCAGAAGCAGGTGGTTGGTGACTGGAGACAGTTCCCTGTTGGGACTGTCCAGAGCCACGTGCACGTGGTCTCCTGGGGCGGTCAGATGACAGCACAGACCCAGCATTGCTGGGGCTGCTGCTGGCACTATGGGAGCGGCCATGGGCCTGTTGTCATCCGTGATGGCTGACAGCTGCTGCTGTTGCTGGCATACGGCCACGTCGATGCCTCAACCGTCCACCATTGCCCTGGCTCATGGACATGTAGTTGTGGAACAGATCTAATGTGTCCCCCCAACATCTGTCAATGACCTTGGTGAAGTTACGGATGGCAGCCGCAACATCACACATACTGTCATTCATAGCTGTGCGACATGCTCTCAGCTCCCTCAGACCCTATCTGGTGTACCGTTCCATATGTGACTGTGCCTGCATTACAGCCCGAAACATAGCTGAGGTTGACAGACCTCTGTGGGCACATCTGACAGGGGCAGTACACCCACGGATGCTCCCACGAGAACCCCTGGACATCTGCCTGTGTGGTACCATGTCAGGACCCTGGCCCTGGCTGCTGTGTGGGGAAGCATGCGCCACCGATACCACATTACCCTGGTCAATGCCCACTGTGTCATGTCCATCACCTAGGGACATTGGTGACAAAGGATGTATTGGCAGGATGACTGTGCGCATTGATGGGGTCAACAGCTGTGTACTGTCAAGTGGCTGACCAACGACGGACCCTGGCACACCTCCCTGGGCCATTACACAGGTATCATCATTATCACTATCCACGGCAGCTGATTCAGGTTCCCTGCTGCACAACACCAGAGCAGCACCAGAACCTATGGGAGTAAGACAGGAAACACAGTTTACAATGTGTACACAATGTCACCACTGATACACACATGCACACATGCACACAGGGCACATGCACACATGCACACATGCACACAGGTCACATGCACACATGCACACATGCACACAGGGCACATGCACACATGCTCACATGCACACAGGGCACACGCACACATGCACACATGCACACAGGGCACATGAATACATGCCCACATGCACACATGCACACAGGGCACATGCACACATGCCCACATGCACACATGCACACAGGGCACATGCACACATGCACACAGGGCACATGCACACATGCACACATGCACACAGGGCAGATGCACACAGGGCACATGCACACATGCGCACATGCACACAGGGCACATGCACACATGCACACTCCTCAGTATATGAGATATCAACACACAGACACAAACACACCTGCAATCAAACACACAGCACTACTGCTTCAGCCTATTATTACTATTAGTATCAAGAGTATTGAAGGTATTGTTATTACACACTCACCACCATGGATAGGCTGCCTTGCTGTTACACCAGAAGGACCTGCAGAAATGAGACATTTATTGTCAGTGGGCTCAACTGTGCCATTGATACTGTGAGTATGATACAGTTAAGTAGTGCAACAGTTGGCTTCCACAGGTCTACTGCTGATATTGAGAATATCACTCTTGCACAATAATTACCAAGATAACAGCTACAAACTGAGGACACACCTCACACATGCATAAACGAACAGTGTACAGAACAGTCAACTATACACATGGCATGTTACCTGCATGCTCCATGTCCTGCTGCTGGGTGGCTCCAGCCTCCATCATTACGCATGTATGCTGCTGCTGTTGTTGCTGTTGGGCTGGAGCCACAACACTTAGGAGTAGTCCCTCCAGTCTGGTGAGGGGGGGGGATGTCTAGCCACCCCACCACCTGCGGCAAGCTGTTGCCTGTGGATATCCAACGCACGCTGATGGACATTTCTAATTAAATCACTGCAGTGATGGTGTACCTGCTCATATGTCCAGTTATGTGTGCCTATGTCATTTACCCAAAGGACCAGGTCTTGCCACAGTGCAGCCCTCTCCTGCTGGTTCTGGCTGGTGCTGGAAAAGAGTATTGTGAAATCCCACACCAGGCTCTGGTGTATCTCTTCCTCCTCCGCAGTGGAGTACACAGGGTTTTGCTGGTGAACCATAGCCCTGAAAAGGAGAAGAAAAATATGTCAGCAATATATGTCAGCAAAATATGGCACACATAATACACATAATACTCGACTGTAGTGATATAACCTAACCCCTATATATAGCATCTGTCTGTCTATTGGGGGATACACATGTAAATGACCAGATATCAGTGCTCAGCCGACAACTGTGCAACAGTACCTGGCACACTCCATATGACAGACTAGTATACTCCAGCAGTCAGCACACTGGTTCAGGTCCAATGCACAACCTCACACTGGGGGTTTGTATCAAGGTACTGTATGGGGAACATTATCAACCCATGCACTGCATGCAATGCATGTTACATATTTCACTGGTAATGCACACTACTCTTACTTGCCATAACCCTACCTACACCACAGTCACATACAGGGTAATACAGCACAACATATGGCAATGTAGTATGTTTTGATCACAATACCTCACACATCAGTCTCTGGCCTCACACCAAGGACACACACTACCATGACAGACAGACAGTTATGGTGAGCAATCACACCAGCACATAACATGTACCCAGTCACTGGCACACTCATTCCACCTCACATATTTGGTTTGCAATGGGTTCGTGAGTGTGCATTGTGTCTTAGGTAGGTAGTATGCTATTGGCCCTGGGCCTACAGCAGCATACTGTTATGCTACCCTGCCCCTTGTGACACATGTGATGTGATCATACCTGCTCCTGTCACACAGTTACACAGGGTGACTCATATGGCATATTACCTATCTGCATAACATTCAGCAGGGGTATGTCTGACATCTACTCATGAGGAGCCTTGCTTCTTAATGCTGTGTGGTTTACTCCAGGGTATGTCTTATCTGTGGGTAGGGACCTGTACCTCCACCATGTGCTCTTTACTGCAGTGACAAGGACAACAGACATAGGTAATTTGGGTTGTGGATTTTGGAGGTGTTACCATGGTTGTTGGACAACTGTCATGGGTGTGACTTAACTATGTATATCTGGCAGTGGTAACCTCTATGTAGATAGTCTGGGTGTGCTCTGTGGTCTTGTCATTCACTCTGCATAGGTAATGTGTTTGAGTGCATTGACACAGTTACTTACGTATGTCTCTGTCCTTCTCCATATCTGTAGCTGTCATGGGAGGTACATACTGTGTAGGACATTGTGGGGTGTAGAGGGGTACAGTGACCTACATGTCCATAGCTGACACGCCATGTCTGCTGACACATTCCATGTACAGGTATTACAGGACTAGTGTGCCACTGTGTATATCAATGGGGAGCCTATTGTACACTTGTTGCCCCTGTTCCCCCCTGACACATGCAGTGGTGGGCAGGCATGCACATATGTTGTGGTTACTGGTGTCAGTGTTTTGGAATGGGGTATGGTACTTCAGTATCCACACTGGTGTTTACTCCATGCCTTTGTCACCCGGCACCTGTTGCAATACATCTGCGCACATGTGCCTCACTCAGTATATAAATATATATATATATATATATATATATATATATATATATATATATATATATATATATATATATATATATATATATATATATATCTTCTGAATGTCAAAAAATGTGAACACAAGACCAAGAATCACCAAAATCCATGGCCACAGTACCCAAATCTCCAAAAAATGTGGTTAGAAGCAGTAAGTTAAGAACAGCACATTTATTGGTACGTAATCTGAATCACACCAAACAGCAGCAAACAATAAACCAAGTGCTTTCGCTCGGTTATTACCGAGCTTCTTCAAGGTTAAAAAATCAGTTGTGTAGTCAGCCATGTTAAATACTAAATGCAACATCACATGACATACCCCCCCATGTGAATCATCCCTAATCAGTTTCTTAAAAATACAGTGTGTATAAACTTTCCTTAAATATTAAATATATATTCCAATCCAAGAATCAAACTCAACTTTAAATTCAGTAATGCCAAAAATGAAAATATATAATATATTACAACACATGTAAAAACACATAAAAATAATAAAATAAATGGTAATGAACATGACAATAATAAATATTAAACTAAACCATGAAAGTAAATAAATGTAACATCTTCATTACCAATACAGCACATGGTAACCAAACTAAGGCATTAGGCTGAACTGCAAGTACATCCAATACCAGTGTGTTTAATGGGGAAATTTAAGCAGTCTACAAGTACCCCTGTTATAATCGTGCCCTTCTTAATTTGAGCACACTGTTTATATTCAAGGCGTCATTCATGCCCGGTGGTCTAATTGCGTCCAGTCTAAGCTGCCAAAACAGTTCCCGATACTCCAACCTAGCTTCCCAGTTCCCTCTCCATGGGTCGGGTGTCACTTGTTCTAGAATTGTAAACTTAATTTGCATATTTTCACATAGTTGTGAATGCTTAAAAAAGGCATTGGTCATTTTACCCTTACTAATATCATATTGATGTTCATAGACTCTTTTTCTAAAAAGCCTTTCTGTCTTGCCTACATAAAAACTGTGACAATGTAGGCAGATTCCCAGGTATACCACTCCTTTGGTGGCACAATTAAAGTATTGTTTAAACTTATATCTAAAATTTCTGGAAGGGATGGAAATAGCATCTTTATTCAACATGAAGGCACATTGGTTACATGAACCACATCTATGGGTACCCTTCTTCATTCTAGTGGACTCATTCTTAACAGCCTTATTTTTCTCAAAAAATTCTTTCAAATTCATTCCTCTTTTTCTAACGAAACCTGACACTGAAGGGATGAGATGTTTTATATCTTCATTCACTGAAATAATGGGCCAATACTTTAAGATGACCTGTTCTATTACCTGAGAGTCTGAAGAATATGTATATGCAAAACTGTTCTTAAATTTGGAGGTGTTGTTGTCTATCACCAACTCTGTACAGGCTATCCCGGTACCTAATAAAGGGTAATACCTAGATTCCCTGTTATCAGTAACTTCCTGGACCAATCCATCAATGAAGTTGACTGGATATCCTTTTTCTATAAATAAGCCACGGAGTGTGCTGGCTTCCTCCAAAAAATATTAAAAAGTGCTACACATTCTCGAGGCTCTAATCATTTGGCACTTAACTATAATTTTTTTCTGGTAAAAAGGGTGTCTGCTACAAAAATGAAGGTACGCATTAGAAAAGGTAGTCTTCCTAAAAAGTTTGGAATGAAAACAGCTGTTTGCATAGTCCTTAATTAATGTTACATCCAAATAATGTAAAACATCCTGGTCGATGTTGTGAGTGAATCTAAGAAAATCAGTACATCCATTGATGTGTTCCAAAAACCCATTCAGGCCATTAATAGAACCATTCCATAGTAAGCAAATATCGTCTAAATATCTGGTATAATGTGTATTGAACTTTTTCCATGGTGTATTGAACACAAATTCCTGCTCCCAATGGTAGAGTACACAATTGGCGTATAGCGAAGCACAGCATGCTCCCATCGCCACGCCTTTCTTTTGGCAAAAAAACTCTCCATTAAAGTAAATAAAATTGTTTGTCAAAACTGTGTCCATTAAGTCCACCACTAAATTGATGACATTGCTAGCCAACGTGCCGTCAAGCGTAAGGGTTTGCCTAAACCATTCAAGTCCTACTATGTGAGGGATACTTGGAAATAGGTCTATAATATCAGTGGTTACCATGTATAGCTATGGACTAAACATCTGTCGGTTAATAACTTTTAAGAAATGCCAGAAGTCTTTGCAAATATGTGTAATTGGTGTTAAGACTCTTTTGGCTATATGATCTATAAATTTTGCTAAGGGCTCCATAATACTGCCTGCCCCAGAAACAATGGGCCTAAATCTTAGAGGGGCTAGGCCTTTATGTGTTTTCGGAATACCAAATATTGTTGGTAACCTTGGCTTCATAACATGAAAATAGTTGTATAGCTGCTCATTAATAGTGCCTTGCAAGAGGTGGTCGTATAAATAATAACTAATTTTGGCATAAGCTAAATTAATTTCATTAAGGGACACCAGTTCATATTGTTCAACATCCTGCAACATTCCCTGTAGAATGAAATCGTAATCTAACTGATACATTAGCACCACACCCCCTCCTTTGTCAGGTTTCATAACCCGGCATTTTTCCTGCTTTAAATTCTCAATCAACTGGAATTCTTCGTTACTGAGGTTCAATGGACACTTGTTTTTCTTGTTTTTACCAGCTGTTCTAATTTCTCTCTCTAAATATCTTAAGAGATGGGTGTGTGTGTGTGTGTGGGGGGGGGGTTAAAGGTGCTAGTTCTGGTGAGATCTGAATGAGTACTGGGTTGACCCTTAAAAAATATTGAAAGGTTTAGCTGCCTAATGAAAAATTTAAAATCTATCAATGTGTTAGTGGTGTCAAAGGGACTAGATGGGACAAAGGTAAAACCTTTTGAAAATAAAGTAAAATGCTCATCTGTGAGCAAGCAATCAGTAAAGTTATAAATTGCAAAATTATCTTTTCTGAAAATAATTTTCTTGGTAGGGGCCTCATCCATTGTTAATGATAAAACATTAACCAGTGGTTCTATTTCTGTATACAATTCCACCCTTGTTTCTGATGTCCCATCCCCCTCACTCCCCTGTTGGGAGGGTGCTGAAAATCCTGGTAGGACTGTTTCCTGCCCCTCTCAGCAATTCTTTCACTCCTCCTGGGTGGCTCATTGTCAACCCTAACACCCTTATTGTTACATTCCACCATGTTATCCCCTTTCACAAACACAGTGTCATAGTTATTTCTCCAACCACCATTTCTGTAAATAGGGTAGGCTGAGCCTTCCTGGTATTCGTGCATATCCCTGTCAAGTTTCTTAATTTTCCTATTTAAAACTTTTAAACAGTGTTGGTCAACCTCATAAAAAACATTGTCATAGCTTCTTTTAACACTTCCAAAATTCACATCATTAGTAACATTTTGGTTAAGAGCGTCAGCTCCTTCAATAAGAGTTCAGCCTTGATTGGTACTCCACAATCATTAGTTTCATCATTTCTATACCAGCGTTGTTAAAATGTCACATAACTTGTCATACAATTCAGTCCCTGGTGCACACAGTTAGGAAATTTAAATAAACGAAGACCTTTGGGAACCCTGTTAACCTGTATGCATTCATTTAAGTAGTCTATCTCCAACTGGTTGTTTTTAAGCGCATATAACTTGTCTCTAAACAAGTTAAAGTTATTCTCAATGTTTCTGTTAAAATTGGAGTCTACAGTACCTTGCTGAAAATGGAACTGCTTTTCAGTCCATGCTCCAAAGTTAAAATCCTTGTTTGTGTCCCTTGTATTGTCGTCTCTTCTCGGTTTACCACTAGCAACATTTTTAGTGGAAGACGTACCACGTTGTGAATTGTCTCGCAAATGGTTACCGGAACTGATGTCATCCGCCCTGCCGTTCGTAGCAGTTGGTGAAGAGGAAGTGACCCTATTGCGCTTGTCAGAAAACTGCAACTGGTTGTCAGGCAACCCAAAACTCTGTTCAGCATTTTTTTTCTTTCAGTTGTTTAGTAAGTTCAGTTAACAGGTTCAAAACCTGTGTAAATTCAGCGCGGGTCACCGGAGCATTGTCAGTGTCTTCTCTCAGTATCGCTGGGGTCTCCATAAAGTTGGTAGAATTGGTTCCTTCAGCCATGGAAAAAAATAAACTCTGAATGTCAAAAAATGTGAACACAAGACCAAGAATCACCAAAATCCACGGCCACAGTACCCAAATCTCCAAAAAATGTGGTTAGAAGCAGTAATATATATATAGATATAGATATATAGATATAGATATGGGGAGAGAGGGGGAGAGAGAGAGAGAGAGACAGAGGGAGAGAGAGAGTGAGAGAGGGTGGGACAGAGAGAGAGAGATAGTCATATACAGACATATCTGTAGACAGTCTGATCTGTCTGTATATGTATATGTATCTACATATATCTATATATATATATGTGTGTATTACATATATCTGTATGTACATATTCATCAATCTCCATGTCTGTGCAGTAACTGAAACCTGGTTCAAGGCTCCTGAGAGAACCCCAGCATTACCAGGCTATACCTCGTATCATGCTTCTTGGCCCCAAAACTCGGGCCAAAACAAAAAGGGAGGGGGAGTGTCCATATTCATCAAGGACACCCACACCTCCAGGTTAGTGGCAACACATGAAGCATCAGAGACCATCCAGGTGCAACTAACCATAGGCAAAACTGCTATACAACTGGTAGCGTGTTACAGACCACCCTCCCAATCTCAGGAACCCCATTCAGCCTTCCTGAAGACATTGGAGGATATGAATGTTTCACCAAACACCATCATATTGGGAGACTTCAACTACCCTAACATAGACTGGGTGCATTATTCTAGCCCAAACACCCTAGCCTAAAGGTTCCTGGAATTCATAAATTCAAATGCAATGGAACAGCTAGTCACCTCTCCCACAAGGGGAGATAATATACTAGACCTGATCATCACAAACATCAACAAACAAGCTACACACAGGAAGTATACCCCTCACTAGTGACATCTGACCACAAACTAATCACCCTGGATATACATATCCCACCTCCACCCCCAACACAAAAGACTACAGTGAAAAACTTCTCAAAGGCCGACTTTACACTTCTTAAAACTGAGATGGTATCCTTTAAGCCCACTGGGCCAGTGGAAACCACATCCCACAATACAGAATCCTTCACAAATGCTTTCTACGGACATCTCCAAGAATGCATGGATCATGCAATCCCAAATAAAACCAAGACCCTCTCCACCAACGGCAGGCGTCCTGTCTGGTGGACCCCAGCCATGAACAAATTGTATAACAAAAGAAGGAAGCTACTGCACGACAAAGCAAAATCCCATAAAGAGAAGGCATCTCTGATCAGCACTAGTAGAAAGCTACATTCTCTCATAAAAATATCCAAGGCCAACTTTAAGAGAAAAATCGCTATGGACACTAAAGATAACCACAAGACCTTCTTCTGCTATGTTAGAAACCTGGGCGAAAACCCTCAGATATGTTCAGAGTTAGTTCACAATGACAAAAAATACACTGAACACACAGATATTGCCAACATTCTGGCAGACAGGTTCAGTGCAAATTTCTCACCTCCCTCACCCCCAACAGAAGAAATACTTATCCCAGCAGAATGTGACCTCCCTGTCATCTCAGATGTCCAGGTGAGAACCGCCCTCAGCAAAGCTAAAAACACAGTATCAATGGGACCTGACGGTATCCTGGGTTGTGTGCTACGTGAACTCTGAGAGGAGCTAAACCCACACATAAAATGCTATTTAACCGAAGCCTTACTACAGGATATGTACCTGAACACTGGCATACAGCAACAGTAGTCCCACTCCACAAAGGAGGCACCTCTACAGACCCTGGAAACTACTGCCCCATAAGCTTAACCAGCCTGGTCTGCAAAGCTATGGAAAGACTCATTATGGAACTCATAAACAGAGACATTGGGGACTTACAGACACTTGATCCCACCCAGTTCGGCTTTGTAAAGGGCAGATCCTGCTTTTTGAACCTGGTTGACTTTTTCAAAACAGTCGCTAGAGCCATTGATGAGGGCAAAGCAGTCCATACAGCCTACCTGCACTTGGCTAAAGCTTTCGACACAATACCCCACTCTGGCATCATAGACAAGCTCAACAGCTGAAATGTAAATCCATATTTCACAAGGTTTATTGCAAACCGGCTAAAGGATAGAACCCATAAAGTCAAAATCACTGGAGCCATGTCAGACTCACAGCCAGTCACAAGTGGTGTCCCATAGGGCTCTGTCCTGGAACCCCTCATGTTCAGCATTTATTTCTCAGATGTGGAAACAAACATGGGAGGGTAGTGGCTGACAAAGTTCGCAGATGACTGCATACTAGGCGCCATAGTCGATACACCAGCTGACACATACATCCTACAGAAAGGCCTCACTGAAACGGACAACTGGTGCTGGAGTAATGGCCTTAAACTGAATGCCAAATGATGTATAGTCATCCCCTTTGGGAATAACAAAGTACCCACATATCAGTAACCTACTGAGTACGGAAAAAGTAATCAGAGACCTGGGGACACAAGTCGATAGTGACCTCTCATTTGACACCCACATTGCCAAAGTGGTTAGAAAGACTTTCTACCTTGCCCACCTTATCATGAAGGGATTCACATCCAGATCAAAGGAGGTCATTGTACCCCTATACTCCTCCCTTATCAGGCCCATGAATGAGTGCTATGCCCCATTTGGTATGTACCTCACCCGGCACTTGCAACAGCTAGGGAGACCTCAAAAGTACCTCACCAAGAGGATCAAGGGTCTCCAACATATGTCATATGCTGCCAGACTAAAGAAACTCCAGCTCTATTCAGTAGCATACCGCCTACTTAGAGGTGATCTGTGCCTGACGTACAAGGCCATGTCCAATCAGGAATCAATGGACATGCTCCACCTCATAAAATCCATATCCATCAGAACCACAAGAGTTAAAGATTTAAACCTCAGCACAAATATGAATAGGACATGCTGGAGGGACAGCTTCATAACTCAGAGGCTTCCCATACTCTGGAACAGAATCCCAGTTCATGTTAGGCAGAGCCCCTCACTGACTCTCTTCATGTGAAATCTTGACGAGTGGATGGGAGATCATACGTTTACCCCAGGGGTCATCTCTGTGTCACTACTAGACAGAGGCACAGTAAACTAATTCTATTATGTAAGCGGGTCTTCACTGTGTCACTACTAGACAGAGGCACAATATTCTAAATCTATTCTGTACACTTTTGTACCATTACATGGGGTGTCGAAAGCCACATCACTATGGCTAGGCTTATAAATGCCCCAGGGCAGATAGCCTAGTACAAAACTATGACACTGTGAAACTGTATATGTCTATGTATTTCTACATCCCTCTCTATCTATGTATACATATATGCATATTATATATATATATATATATATATATATATATATATATATATATATATACATATCTCGATATACATACGTATACACATGATATATATATATATATATATATATATATATATATATATATATATATATAAAATCCGTTTTAGTTCCACATATGTATACACACAGTAACGTACTAATGAACATCCATTACTCTACAACCTACATTGTACATTGCACTACAACCTACATTGCTATGTGCACATAGCTACCTTCACATACATATGTATGTACAGCCTTCAGTGACAGTTGCAGTATGTCCCCGGCCCTATGCACATCTTCATATACATAGATACAGACCAATAACACATATAGAGGGTTCACAGTATGTAGACTATTATATTAGTACTTTACATTACCTGTGTTTGTTGCAGCTGTTTGCGTAGGCTTTCAGATACTTGGCCTGCTGTCAACTTGTTTGTTTTGTTGTTACTTTTTATTTTTATTTCTCTTTCTTTCTCTTTCTCTTTCTCTTTCTCTTTCTCTTTCTCTATCTCTCTGTCTCTACCTCCAGAGGGTGCAATGAAAGTATTGCATGTGTGGACTGGGAGAACAGGATGCTTTTGTAGGTATCTGCACATGTCCATGTGATGGCCTCTGCACCAATTGTTAGCCAGCATTTACTAATTGCATACAGCCTGTTGTGTAGTGATTGCAGTTCTCACTGTGATTTCAGGACAGTGCTATAAAAAGGTTTGTTAGGTAGGCATAGCCCTTTCAGATTATCAGGGTGGGGACCATGCTGGTTTGCTGTGGACACTGTTTTGTGAGTGTAAGGGTTGGTATGTCTCTCATATTTCAGGCTGTGTTGTAGACACTGCAATGCATGTTGTACTGTAACCTGAGTATTCCTTCCTCCAGTTTCCTCTTCTCCGTGTGTATGTAAACTGACACCTATGACTAGTAATACTGTGTATATGGGTGTGTATGCTTTCCTGTGGGAATTGTGGTGTAACTGGTATATAGCAGTGGCTCTTGCAATCTGTTGCTAAGGCTTCAATATTTGCCCTTTACATTCACTCCTTGTATGCCTGCTAGGTGTCTTTCCTGTAATGTGTTGCTATGGCTTTCCTATTTTCCATTTACATTCACAACTTGTAATGCTTGCTATATCTGTTTGGGCATCAATTCCCTATGTGTTTGTTGTGGTAGGATGGTACTGCATGCAGTGTGGTCTGGCCATGGTGTGAGCCTTGACACTTACAAGGGTATTTGATCATGCTGCTGAGCAGGCCTCAGATACTCTCAGGTGCATCTTTTATCAGCCTCATGGAATGGTACATATCAGTGGGATACTCCCATGAAATATTCTGATATTCTGCAGTTGTGACTGTGGGTTATGTTGAGCATATGTATTACTACACCATTTGTGATGTGCAAGTGGTGCATACTTTCAGTAATTCATAGTTACCATTGCATGTGTTGTAACACCTTTCTGCCTACTGTTAGTACATTTCACAGGGAGTCAGTGGGACACAGCTGACATTTGTTTTCACATCAGGGACATCCCTGTAACTCAGTCACAGTTGCTATGTCTGGGCTCTTAACTATTCATCTATGGCAGTGTTTATCCTGCTCTGAGTATGTGTGTGGCTTGCCAGGTGCTACTGTGACATTATTACCTACTAGCTACCAACTAGCATGGCTGTTTCTCATCACGCAGTACTATTTTACAAATCCACTAGATTTGACAGTAAATATACATGACATGCTTTGTGTACTAGACTTGCTATATTCCCTTTACATTAATTCCTACTATTTCATGATATATTTCTTTCAGCACAATGTTTTTGTATAGCAGTCGTGGCTTAGTGGTAAGTAATGCAGACTAGTGTTTCCAAGGTCCTGGGTTCGAGACTATCAGAGGTATTTTATTTTGCTGCTGAGCAAACTACAGGCCTTGTCATTCAGAGTGACTAAGGCACTTTTAAGCAGCTGTAAGTGGGTTAGCGCTGGTTTGCACGGAGCTCACGCATGCGCACTGTCGCTTAGCTTTGCACACACATGCTTAGCTAAGTGCACAGAAGCGCACTCCCGCTTACTACTGCTTAAAAGTGCTTACTCTCGTGCACACCCGCACTAATTTCTTTTAAAGAAAAGAAAATGGGGAGATAGGAAAGTGGTGAAAAAGGGGGCACAAAGAGGGTAGAACAGTAGGAAAACAAGCTCAGGTTTTGCAGGAGGGATGTAGGAAAGGCCCATAGCTGCCCATTTCTTCATCAGCAACAGCTGTGCATATGTTTGTAATTTGATGTGAAATTTGAAACCTTCCACCACTGAGAGAGGGGTGAGGACAATATTTGTTGTACAGCCAATTGTAATTGCCAGTTTACATGTCCAGCAGACATATGTGCAAAATGGGCAGCTATGTATGGGGCGTAATTTTTTTGTGGGTACAGAGTGCCCTTTTTTTTTTTCAGGTGAGAGTGGTATGTTAGGTACAGGAAGTCGGTATAGCTGGGGAGGTAGGCAGGGGAGGTTAACAGACAAGACAAACAAGACGCATACAGGGGTGGTGTATGACACATGTGGGGGGATACACAATTGACGGGGACGGATGTTTGGATATCTCGAGCCTATGAGCCCACAGATGGCAACAGTGGAACTGAGATTCCCCACCCATGGGCAGTTGCCACTGTGCCTTCACTGCCCAGGACGGGGCTGTGCTGGGAGCTGTGTAGGACGGGCACCAGGCATGCCCATGAGTTGTGCCAGCCATGCGTCAAGCTGGCGTAGGGGCCCAAGCACAGCATGCCTGATCTCCCTACGCACTACAGTCCAGACACTACGGAGGGTGAGTGGATGTTCTCCTCCGGCCACGCTTACAGAGCGGGGACGAGCCCCATCCCCTGCAGCGCTTCCACCCGCAGGTGGCACAGGGCCACCGGAGGAGGGTCCAGCCTGGGTACTACTGCCAGGTGCACACGCCAGCTGAGGTGGGAGAGGTGGGTCCGCTGGAACCCGCCTTACCTGTTGTCCTATGTTTTGCATTATTTTATGACAGTTTGGGTTAGTAACGTACAATACCATTCACAATTAGTTGTAACAGCATGCATTAGTATTCCCATTCACCAAACACCCATAAATTCAAGCCATTGAACAGTAACATAACACATGCATAATTTGAACAACAATACACAATCCAACAACATGCAGGGTTGATTGATGGCAACAGGCCATCAGGTTTGGATGTATGAACAGGGCACATGCATCAACATACATGCAAATATGTATGAACCAACAAGAAAAATGTCCAGGGGAGTTAATTGTGAATACACATACCCATTTCATGTGGAATGGATTATTTGTGGTTATAGGGTGGGGTGAAGAAATATTTCATTAACAACTTCATATACCTATACATATGCTGTACATTTCTACTAGCTGCAGATATATACACACTACAGTAGAAAAACCACAAACAGCAATCCAGCAACTCCGTAGAAGGAATTTATTTCAAGCACCGGTAATAGAAAATCTCTAGTGCCTCGGCCAAAAGCCTTTAACAGAGTACACTCAATAAAAAACTCAAGGTCTATATATACCAGAACATAATTGAATAATAGAGTAATTGATTAATTTCTTATATCACAAACTTTTAAACAATTCTTCTTAAAACTACACATTCATATTTACATATTTACACAAAACTTTTCCAAAAGCATTCTTGATTTAAACCCACAGGGAACATAGTATTACATTTTAAAATCAAAAATGCTTCTTTCTTCCTCAATAATTGTTTAACTTGTTCATCACTCATAAACTTATTACATATAACACTATCTAAAATTGTAGCCTGAAAACCATCTAAACTGCCCTTATGTATTTCATTAAAATGTACAGCTACTGGACTACTTAGTTTATAATTCCTGACATCCCTTATATGTTCTTTTATTCTACAGGAGAATCGTCTTTTTGTTTCACCTATATAGAATTTGCTACATGTACATTTAATCGCATATATAACTCTCTGGCTGTTACAAGTAAAGCATTCATTTGTCTCAAAATTCTTATTATTAATTTTATCAAACCTTCGAGTCACATATCTACAAATCGTACATTTCCCACATACTACTGTACCCTTTTCTTTTATTCCTTCTAATATCTCCAATTTCGGTCTTTGAAACCTACTATGTACTATAAAATCTTTAATATTTCTTCCCCTATTAAAAGAGAACAAAAGTTTCTTCTGTTGTAAACAATCTACTTCTTTTCTTATAATATTCCAACTGGATTTAATTATATCTATAATTTCTTCAGATATTACTGAATATGTAGTGGTAATGTATATATTTTTATCTTGCTCCCTTCTATTACTATTTTTATAAGATGTCCAACTACATTTTTCATTCTTACTATATAGCACTTTATTTAAACTTTCTTTCAAATTCATTTCATCATATCCCCTTTTTTTGAATCTCTGAAGACTATCTTCTAATTCAACATTTCTGTCTTTATTCAGCCAATTCTATATAGGTGAAACAAAAAGACGATTCTCTTGTAGAATAAAAGAACATATAAGGGATGTCAGGAATTATAAACTAAGTAGTCCAGTAGCTGTACATTTTAATGAAATACATAAGGGCAGTTTAGATGGTTTTCAGGCTACAATTTTAGATAGTGTTATATGTAATAAGTTTATGAGTGATGAACAAGTTAAACAATTATTGAGGAAGAAAGAAGCATTTTTGATTTTAAAATTTAATACTATGTTCCCTGTGGGTTTAAATCAAGAATGCTTTTGGAAAAGTTTTGTGTAAATATGTAAATATGAATGTGTAGTTTTAAGAAGAATTGTTTAAAAGTTTGTGATATAAGTAATTAATCAATTACTCTATTATTCAATTATGTTCTGGTATATATAGACCTTGAGTTTTTTATTAAGTGTACTCTGTTAAAGGCTTTTGGCCGAGGAGCTAGAGATTTTCTATTACTGGTGTTTGAAATAAATTCCTTCTACGGAGTTGCTGGATTGCTGTTTGTGGTTTTTCTACTATATTTGTCTGCTGTGGTTAATCTACTATGACCAGTGATTCCCTAGTGGGTCTACCTAGGATTTTCCTAGATACTCCGTTGGAGATTTTACCTAAACCTATGGACAGTGCACCGAAAAGTGTAGATGTTGCAGCTGGTTCGAACTCTACATGTACTGCTTTTGTTCGTCATGATGGTGGCAGTGGAAATGAAATAGATAATGGGGTGTTGAATAAATGGACTAAAGATAGGAAGTTATGGAATCAGAACCCCTTTTCAAGAATTGGTAAGAAAGTAGATATGTTTCATAACCCTGAAGTATCAGAGATGCTGTCGCGTATGGAGAAGTTACTGTTTAAAGAAACTGCTACCTTTTTAAGTTCTCAAAGCATGCAGAGATACGAGGAGTTAGAAATTACTCCTCGGGGGTTAAGAGCTACCAAAAACCCATCCACGCCGTTTGATTTGACTGTACCGGAAGAACGTGTGTTTCATGAGAAGTGGATAGCTGCGGCACATAATTGCAGCTTGGAGTGGGTTCATATATTGGTTGAACGTGATCTCTTTAAAAAACAGAAACTAAAAGAAGAGATCAAAGGGTTGTGCCAAGATATTACTAACATCATTTCACAGGAAGAACTGCAATGCTTTTTAGTAAAAACCAATGAGCAGTTAGTGAGCTACGAAAAAGAACTGATTGACAGGAAGAAGAGCAAATTGATTCGCGATATACGCGATTACGAAAATAAAAGGGTTTTCCTGGTGGCGACCAATCCTAACGGGCGAAAACAACACGTGCAGTTTGATCAGCAGAAGAAGTCGGTTTACAACACGGCGAAAAGGGCGTTTACATCAGGTGAAAGCAATGCTTCAGCTACGGAATGTGATACGGATGAGGATTTTCCGTATTTACCGCCTGCGGGGAATAATACGTATTTAAATTCGTTTTGTGGAGGTAACAAAGGTAGAAAACGAAGCTGGAATGGGACAGCACAGGGCTACTATCAAGAGCAACGTACGTTTCAACGGACTAATAAACGAGGGAAATGGGACTAGTAGGGCTAATTATTATCCAACATGTGAGTATGTAGTGAACTTATCTGGGTCGGAGCTGTCTGAAGCTCATATGTCTGTATTAATTAAAGGGTTAAAGTATATACCTACGGTTCTCCCTAGACTACATGAATTAAAAAGTGATATCTTTCGTTTCATACGAAAGTTAAAGTTAGCACAATTTTTTGCTTCGGAAAGTGTGATTAACAAGGAAGATTTTGAAGCGGATGAATATACTAGTAGTTCTAATGATAGTTTTTATTCTTGCTGTTCTATGGAAGATGAAATGATTTGCAATAATGCGTACTGTAAGTTAAATACTGACAATATTAAAGTCAAAAGTGTTTTTGTTCCCTATTGTAATAATGAGAGTATACAGTGCTTAGACAAGTCATTAAATCATAATGTACAAATAGCTTATGATAAGTTCATAAGTCAAGGTAAAAAATGTGTTGAGTATAATTTGAACAAAATTGAATGGCAAGCATTAATTAATTTAAGTAGAAATGCACAAATGGTATTTAAATCTGCGGACAAAGGCGGGAAGTTAGTTGTGATGAATTATACTCAATACTTATCAATGTGTTATAAACATTTGAATGACAATACTATTTATCAGTGTATAGATATATCTGATTATGAGAAAGCTCAAACAATGTATATAGAGTTATTGGAAAAAGGCAAAAGATTACATTATTTTTCTGTTAAAGATGTGAAAGACAAATTTGCTATAAAAAATCCAAGAATGCCATGTTTTTACTGTTTGCCAAAGATTCATTAGGATCTGGTGAATCCACCAGGACGGCCTATTGTTTCGGCGAGTGGGAGCTTTTTGAATAATATCTCATGTTTATTACATGAATTTTTAGTGCCAATAGTTAAAAAATTACCATCTTATGTTAAAGATGTTTTTGAGTTTTTGACAAAAGTATACCAAGTGAAATGGGATGAGGAAATGTTCTTTATAGTAATAGATGTAGTAAGTCTTTATACAAATATCAAACATATAGATGGTATTAGAGCTATGAAACATTTTTTTAGGTGATAGTCCTATGGTGGAATACATTATAGAATTAATGATGATGTGTCTACAAAATAATATATTTGAATTTGATGGTCACTTATACAGGCAAAAACAGGGAACAGCAATGGGGGCTCCATTTGCCCCATGTTATGCCAATATATTTATGGGCTTGTTTGAGCAACAGTATATCTATACTAATCAGTTTTTTCGTACACATGTAATTAATTATTATAGATACATTGATGATCTCATTTTTATTTGTAAAGGGGGCATTGAGTTAGTTGATCAATTTATAAATCAAATACAAGTTAATAATATGGGAATAAAATTTGATGGATTACAGAAAGGCAAAAGGGTACACTTTCTGGATGTTGAATTAATAGGGGATAGTTACCATAAAAAGGTAATCTCCAAAATATATAGGAAATTTCCAGGAAGTAATAATATATTACACGGTGAAAGCTTCCATCCTTGGCACACTATTAAATCTATCCCTTATACTGAGTTTAATAGAATAAAAAGATTATGTAGTGAGAATAAAGACAGAAATGTTGAATTAGAAGATAGTCTTCAGAGATTCAAAAAAAGGGGATATGATGAAATGAATTTGAAAGAAAGTTTAAATAAAGTGCTATATAGTAAGAATGAAAAATGTAGTTGGACATCTTATAAAAATAGTAATAGAAGGGAGCAAGATAAAAATATATACTTTACCACTACATATTCAGTAATATCTGAAGAAATTATAGATATAATTAAATCCATTTGGAATATTATAAGAAAAGAAGTAGATTGTTTACAACAGAAGAAACTTTTGTTCTCTTTTAATAGGGGAAGAAATATTAAAGATTTTATAGTACATAGTAGGTTTCAAAGACCGAAATTGGAGATATTAGAAGGAATAAAAGAAAAGGGTACAGTAGTATGTGGGAAATGTACGATTTGTAGATATGTGACTCGAAGGTTTGATAAAATTAATAATAAGAATTTTGAGACAAATGAATGTTTTACTTGTAACAGCCAGAGAGTTATATATGCGATTAAATGTACATGTAGCAAATTCTATATAGGTGAAACAAAAAGACGATTCTCCTGTAGAATAAAAGAACATATAAGGGATGTCAGGAATTATAAACTAAGTAGTCCAGTAGCTGTACATTTTAATGAAATACATAAGGGCAGTTTAGATGGTTTTCAGGCTACAATTTTAGATAGTGTTATATGTAATAAGTTTATGAGTGATGAACAAGTTAAACAATTATTGAGGAAGAAAGAAGCATTTTTGATTTTAAAATTTAATACTATGTTCCCTGTGGGTTTAAATCAAGAATGCTTTTGGAAAAGTTTTGTGTAAATATGTAAATATGAATGTGTAGTTTTAAGAAGAATTGTTTAAAAGTTTGTGATATAAGTAATTAATCAATTACTCTATTATTCAATTATGTTCTGGTATATATAGACCTTGAGTTTTTTATTGAGTGTACTCTGTTAAAGGCTTTTGGCCGAGGTGCTAGAGATTTTCTATTACTGGTGTTTGAAATAAATTCTTTCTACGGAGTTGCTGGATTGCTGTTTGTGGTTTTTCTACTATATTTGTCTGCTGTGGTTAATATACACACTATAGGTCTGACTACAGTTTCCTATGTGTAAACTTACCATGTTAGTGATGGGAATGTTACTGCTACATTAATATACATTGCATTTTTATTCATACAGATTCATATCTGGCTCTGTTCAGCTACAGCATCCTGCTACATTTGCTTTATATGGCTCTAGACAACTGTGGATGTTTGGTATTTCATACAACCATACTATCTGCATATTGCAAACATACAGCAACATATCCAAATTGTGGGACACACATTCCAGCTTCAGTACTTTATTCCACACATTTCACTGTTTGGTTGTGCCTGTCACATTAATTTCATTCTGTACTGACTGCAGTATACTTTATTCAGGAGTTATTACATCTTTATTGGTGGATTCATACCTCTTTCTCACACTCTCACTTGTTTTATTTTTGCAATTCAGGTTGGTACTTAATTCTAGGCTTTATTGACATGTTTTACTTGGTTACAACAATCCTTTCCAACAGTCTCACTTGTGTCATGTTTCAGATTTTAAACAGGGATATATTTCACACATGTGTTTTACTCAGCTTGTGTAGCTGTAATTTACAGCCTGCTGCAGGTTATGTACTATTACATTACAGGTGGAACATCTTTACTTCAGACTTGTTTCATTTTATTTTTGGATTACAGGCTGCATCACACTTATGTAATCACATAGTACTAGCAGAATCTCTCTTACACTGTTACTTGCACTTTTTATTAATAAGTGACTACACTGCACTCTTTTGCAAGCTGTCATACTTATATTTTTTAACAGTTACAGGGAGGGAATTACTAACCTGCCTGGTGACGCAACCGCACAAGCCTATCAGCATAGGCTCGATGATTCATGGAAAGGACACCTGCAGCTGTAATATAAATGTAGTAATATTGGAATACACATCTCCATAATATCAGCTAGGTAAATTTCTTAAATAAATAATTACATGTAACTTACTCAGTAGTGGGGCATTGGGCATTTGCTGGGCCTCCTGGATCCAATGGTTCAGTTGGTCCTGCTTCCGTCTCTTCAGGTACGCATGGTGGTGACGGACCTGTTCACCAGTCCTTGGTATTCCTGTGGCACTGGTGAGATCATGTGCCAACCGGTCCCACGCCTCAGCCTTGTATGCTCCCCACAGGACCTGGCCCTGCATGAGTTGGGCCTCATGATCATGGACAAGGAGCCAAACCATATATTTGGACTCCTCAATGCCCCACCTCTGTGCTCGGAAGCAACTACCCTCTCCTACACCTGCCATCCTGACTGCAAATCGATTCCACAATCAGTTATGCTGTGTATTCCCGCCTATGGGGCTTATATATGCCGTTTTTCCAGCACTTATCTGTGATTGGCCATTTTGGAAATGTATCAGCTTCACAAAACCTGCTTTGTCATGCTTCTCTTTCCATTCATTCCTATATATATATGCTATTACTGCATTCCTAAGAGCAGCTGTTATGGCTTAGTGGTTCAGTACTTTGACTATGGTGCATGGTATCCTGAGTTCGAGCCTGGCCATTGCTTTTTTTATTTTATGACTGTCTACACAGGCTAGGAGGTGTGTCTGTGTAAAGGCAGTTTTGATACAGCTTGCTCAACGTTGCCCGGCGGTTAGCTTGTTGGCGCGGTGCGCAGCTCCGCGCAAATGGGTTACGCTGGTTTACACGTCATTTGGCTGTCAGCACGCATATTACGCTCAGCTCAGCTACAGGCACATAGTTTCAGCATGTTAAAATGCTGCTCAACCCCGGGAACTCATTTTACACCTGTTAAACCACTGCTCACCTACGGGCAGATATACTCAGCTTGTTAGAGTGTAGCTCAGCTATAGGCACTTCGGACATTTTTTTTTTTATTATCACACATTTCTTCAAAATATATGGCCCATTTCATTACATTTTACATAAAATATGATTTTATATATGTACATATATGTCAGGGAATTGTTTCATGCTTATTTCACTAAAAATAAAAATTGATGTTGTCGGGGCTCGAACCATGACTGCCTCCTCTTCAGCCGACGTCTCTGCCGCTACGCTATTTCTTCTTGGCTTACTTTACATATTTAGATCTTATATGCTTTTCCACTGACTGCTAACTGTGGCTAAGCGACGGGCACGCCCACGCAAACGAGCGCAATCACGGGCAAACATCTTTAAAACTTATAAAAAAAATATAACGTTCAATTTTACATTTTATGTTTATAGTCTGTGGGGGCATATGTTGAGTTGTGTTTGTTGACATTTACGAGGACTCTGTCATGGGGGTTTACTTTCGGGACTGTTCCTCTTCTGGGGGCATGTCCGTTTGCGGGATTCGTTCTGCGGACATGCCCCGTACTTTCTTACACGGACCGTGTTAGCCTTGGGTGTGAGTCAGCATGCCCTCATGAATATGCATGGCATGCTGACATCACATAATTTAACTGCAGCCTCCTTGTAAGACTTGTAACTCTTACATGGAGGCTTTGTGAATCCTGCCCTATGTCTTCCTCAAAAATAAAAGAAGACTGAAATTCTTTTCTTACCCATGATTTGTTTAGGCCAATACTGGATTAAAAGGTTGGGAAACTGAGCTAAAATGCATCCCAGAGCATCTATAACACTATGGGTTCTTGGGCCTTGGCTTATTTATTTATTTTATTTATTTATTTATTTCCAGTTTGATTACCGGGGAAGTCCACTGGGCCCAGAGAGCCTGTTTTCAGTGGAGGCCTGGGGAGAAAAGCTCCATAATACAGATTACAGTACAGATAGCAGCCAAGTAGAATAAAAGTTACAAGTACAAATACATATCAAATTCAATACAAGCATGAGCAATTTTGCCCATAGCAAAAAATATCATATGGATTATAAAGTCAGTTTGACAAAATATTAATACAGTGAGTCAAAGGCTATTTACAATATTAACATAGTGCAACAGATCATTTGGGAATTAGCTATAGAAAGATATAGCCCGCTATAAGGAGCTTAGGAATGCAGGAGGATACCCTCCTGAGGGCTTTTGGTTATAAGAGATCTAGGTAGGGAGAATGCAGTTACAATTCCATTTGGAGGACAGGTAAGTGTAAAGCTGAGTTTTGAAGTTGTCTGTGTTTGATATTGTCCTTAGTGTGGAAGGGAGAGAATTCCATTTTTGCCTAAGGAGAAAGAGAGAAGTTGTCCAGCAGGATGCTTAGGTTTGTGGACAGTAATTAAATTTTGGGTTCAGATCTGAGAGTTCTATTTGGGGTATAAGGTGGAAGGATGTTTGTCAGTGCAGGACATTTGGTTGGATTAAATATTAGCCTGTGTGCTGTGGTACTTTGCAGGTAGTTCAGGTAATTTGAGAGTTCTAACCACTTTCGAGATTGGAGGATAACACAGTGATGAGTGGAATGTTTGGCTTTGGTGACAAATTTGGAAATTTTGTTATAACAGTTTTCGAGTTTGAAAGTGATGGAAGAGGACAGGTTGGCTAGTAGAGGGGCACCGTACAATAGGGAAGGAAGGAGGTAAGTAGAGGCCAGAGTATGCCTAGTAGAGGAGTAGGAGAAGCGGTTGTTCCTGTATAGCATACACAGTTTTTGGTGTGTTTTTTTTCAAATTTTGCTGAATGTGGATGTCGAACTTGAGGTGTTTGTCTATAGTTATGCCAAGTAGTTTGGTGAAGGGAACAAATTTGATAGGAGAGTTATTTTGGCTGGGGATTTTGAAGGAAATTTTATCATAAGAGGATTTTGAGGGTGGAAATAGTAGTATTTTAGATTTGTTTGCAATAAGAAAAAGGTGATTTTGTTGCATCCAGATCTCAGTACTTGAGAAGGTGGTCTGGGTCATAGTTAGAAGTTCAGGGAGGTTAGAGGCAGAGCAGACTAAAGTTGAGTTGTCTGCATATTGAATGACTTTAGCATTTGGAATAGCAGAGTGAAAATTATTGATAAAGATATTAAATAGCATTGGTCCGAGGATGGATCCCTGTGGTATTCCAGTAGGATTGGATAAGAAAGGTGAGGTGCCTTTTTTCCATTTCACAGCCTGAGATCTGCTTGCCAGGTAAATGTTTATTACTGCTTTGTCTTGATCAGGGAAGGTGTGTCAAAAGGATGCAAGGAAAACTAAAGCTGAGCAGAAACACTGAATTTTTTCCTTAATCATAATTTCTGTTTAAGCCATCATTGGATGAAAAGATTGTGTAAAAAGAAAAAAAAAGACATTTTTAATGTACACTTCAGAGCATATTGAAAGATATGGCTTCTTGAAAAAGCTGAAAAGTAAGGCAAAATGTGAGAAACGGAAGTAAAATGAATTTGCATAGTCTGGGGATCCCAAGATGGGGGAACACTGAGGAGGACTGGACAGTGTGTTTGTGGGGGGGGGGGGGCTGAAACAGTAGGCCTATAGTACCATTTGATCTTAGTCCAAATCTGTACATAGAGCTAGTGTAATGTATCATTACTGCAACTAAATGACAATAACTGTAAATGTCCCTCTGAGATGGGCCACCTTAGTATGATATACAGGCCTGTTATAATCTAAGAGCACTGTAGCTACAGATCAGTCTGTGCATGCTATTTCTAAAAGTTTTCAACATAAACTAAAAGTGGCTTAGTGGGAAATTACTGTGGCTATGGTGTGCAGGGTACTGGGTTCAAGAATTGCAAGGGATGATTATTTAGGTGGGAGGATGGTGTAATGGTTAAGGTGTTTGCCTTACAAAAAGAAGGTGCAGGGTTTGATTCTCACATGGGGTAAGTGGCTAGGCTTAGCATGGCCTGCAAAGGCAGTTAGCCTAGTACCAGCCTATGAACCTATAAAAGGTTGTTTAGGAGTGGTGGCTGTGACAAGGTGATACTTAGACTGGAAGTGCCTACTGGGGCCCCAAGTTGACATTTTCTGGGGCACCCAAAATGCTAACGCTGGCCCTGCATACAGTAGCTCTCATGTAAAGTCATTATTATTTGTAACATTGCAGTGAGATGTATGTCATGTCTTTGATGCTATCCATCATGTGATGTAAACACATTGTCCTGATCTGTGTCTTCTATATCTTCTTTTAGCACATCAGCTATCTATATTGCCATTAGTCCATCCAGGGATCATGATGTGGTATCAGGTGTGTCTCAACATGGTATTATGACCCCATGGCACACAGCAGCTTGATGTGTTGAGAGATTCCGTCCAAGATGTTGGCAGTGATGTTGCTGCAGCTGTAGCCTCACATGTGAAGAGGAACTTGTCTGGCCATTTGGAGGACAACCAGACACTGGATGTTGAGCAGGATGAGGCCATTGAAAGACAGACCCCAGCTGATAGCACTGCTAATGACAGTTCCCCACAATGACTTGCAGTAGATGTAGGCATACAGATGGTGTGCATGGCCAGGTGTCAGAGGGTGTCCACCTCCTTTGCAGACTAATGAACATTTCCAATAATGTCATTAATCAGACATCTGTGCACTCGCATGTGCCACAGATCAGTTGGCACACCAGCTACATGTAATGCATGGAGGACAGAAGTGCACACAAAGTGAGATAATGGAGGCACTGGCCACTCAAAATGATAGTATTCTAGCTGTGGCACAGGAGGTAGAAACCCTGGTCTCTATGGTACTGCAGCAGTGCTATCCTACAAGCAGGGTTTTGCATGTACTGACTGCTCTCAGCAGACTACAACATGGGATAGGCAGGCCACCTCTCCACAGAACCACCATTGCCCATTAAATATCAGTGTCTATGGTCCAACATGCACACAGTTCCACTGCTGGTCCAAGTGCTGTGATTATGCCAGTCACAACAAGGCCTTCAACTCACAGTCATGCTACTTCACCTCAACATAGTGTTGTCACCCAATCAATCTCTGTTGTGGAGCAACTTGGGCCACATGTTTCTGTACATGGTAAGGACAGAGAAGACCATAGTATGAGATCCTATATTGTGTTAGTGTGTGTCCAACAGTGTCATAAACATAGCTCACCCCTTGAACTAAATGACTATCTTACTGTGATATATTTTCCTGAGGCTATTAAATGTTCTGCCTTATGTCCTGTGTTCTTTCTCTTTTGTATCTCTACAATATAATAACATTAAAAATGTATTGCACTGATGTGTGTCCCTTATTTTTTCCTATACAGTGATACAACAATTTGAGTGCGTATACTTACCTGTTTCATTTGTGCCCCGAGTTGATGATGCCTGTTGTGACACACTTGCATATGTTTATACTGTATTATATTATGATTATGATGTTGTGTCTGATGCTCTGTGTGTACATCTAGTGGGTACTTGCCATTAGATACAATCTGTGCTGCTGTGGTGGGGAAACACCTGTACATCAATGTTTAATCTGTGTAGTCATGTGTATGTGGTTTGTCATAACTCAATTTGTGGGTCAGACACCGCTATGTTGCCTAAACCTGCACTTGTGGTCATACCCTATGTTGCCTATGCCTGTGAATTCTTTCCCATGCATCCTCTTGCTCCTTCTCTGACACCTGTGGTTTGTCCTCTTCAGTCATCTGGGATCTTGGGGTAGTTCAAATACACCTGCAGCTGAAAGACCACCATGTGCTTTAGTTGGCATGTTGTGCAAAATGGCTTACACCATTATTATCTGTGCTGCCTTCTCAAGTGCATATTGCAGTTCACTCCCGGATGTGTCAAGACATCTGAATCTAGGTTTCAGTACATGGAGCCCATGTTCTGCAATGTTTCTGGTTGATGCATGTGCTCTATTGTAGGCCTCCTCTGCAGGGTTTGATGGTTCATGGTACAATTTTATTAACCACAGCTGAAGTATAACCACAGTCACCTATTGTTGGGAATGAAAACATATTAGGTCAGAATGGATATTGCTGTGAGGGGTATCCTTAGCTTACATCCAAGCTGTGCTCATGTACTTACCTAGTAGTAGTCCCTCAGGTATTTTGACTTGCTGGATTACAGCCTCAGTTCACTTTCTGCCCAAATTACAGCATCATGGACACTTCCAGGGTGTGTTGCCATGAAGGTTGTCATGCTGCCATCTGCTACACACACAACTTGGCAGTTGATGGATGGCCATCCCTTTCTGTTTATGTACCAGTCTGCTTCAGTATGTAGTTGTGTCTTGATAGGTATGGAGAAGTTTGCAATACTATAAAACTAGTGTGTTACAGTTTTCTGCTCCATGGGGGTAGATGAAAAGTGGATGTAGTCATCCACACTGCTTCACATGGCTTCCAGGAATTTTGCCAGGATACAGCAGGCATCTTTCTATGACACAAATGCAAGTATACCCAGACTGCGATACACTTTAGTTTCGAGGGGGATGAGATTTCCTTGCAGCATGTGCACAGACATGTGTGAGGCACATGTTGTAGACAGCCTACACCAGTAGTCTGTCTAGCCAGTTTTAATGTATAGTTGCCGTCTTGCTCTGACTCTAGCTGGCTGCTTCTAGACTGCACCATCACATCCTCATTTATGGCCTGTATTACTGCAGCCTGTTGCATTTTTATGGGGTATTTTTGTTCTTTTGCTATGGAATTCAGCAAGCTCCATAGTATTGCCTTTTATTCCTTGAGGTACATAAATCATATGCAGAGGATTTCAGAAACAGTCAGCATAGCAGTTTGTCACATTTAAGTTACATTGTGTGCCATAGCTCTCAACCTTCCATCTCCAAAATGAGGAACACTAGCCCTCATAATGTGGAAGAAATGGGCAAAATGTGGAACACATACTAATGGCTTACTAACAATTTCAACTAGGAAGGCCATAGGATGTTTAAAATATGCTGTTTTTACTTATAAAGAAGATCTTTTAATGAATTAATGTGATTGATTTCTATTTACCATGGATTTCACTTAATTCCCAACACTGAATATGGGACACAGTCTTTCAATGTAGAAGTTCAAGGAACTTTGAGGAACATGAACTTTTTAAGACCCCAAATGAGGTATGTTCCTCGTAATGAGGTACACTTGAGAGGTATGTTCTGTGCACAGAATGTGTTTTGGAATCAGACAGGCATGTGCAGAATCCATAATTATCCTACTCTGAATAGCTAAGTACTCACACTGCCTTCTGAGATCGTGTAAGCAGCACGTGTGCTGAAGTCTTTCCTCAGCGTGCTGCACTGTCCTTAAGTAGCTTCAACAGAATTCAATTCTGGGGATAGAAATTCCAACTTTGAGCATTTAGGAGCTCACCCAAAACTACTGGGACTTACTATAGACATAAAAATAAAAATAACAAAAGGAATCCGTAGTAAAAAAACTTCAAAGGGAAGAAAGACACCAGGAAGAGGAGCATTTATCAAAGCAAGTAAATAAACCAGGACTTGTAGAACAGATTTATTGCCTCAGTGATTGGCTTTCATTCCACCATGGGTTTTTTTGATGAACAAACCTCTGTAAATCATTGTGTGTTTTCTACTGGCAAAACGACCAGTAACAATGATTCACTGTGTAACGGTAATGCTTGCAGCCAAGAAATTCCTGGTTGTGAGAATAACTGTGGTATGAAGCATGTCGATTGTCCTATTTTGAATGAGACATCCCCAGGTCTTATGTTTGGTAATAATAATACTGCTGAGTACACTGAAATTTGCCTTATAGAAAATGCTAATAACAATAATGTAAATTAGTCAGAATGTTTTTTTTTTTTTTTACAAACAATATGTATACTGGTAACTTTAGTACCAAAAAGGATGGGAATGATTTTTGAATGACGACTCTGTCAAAGACTTTTTTGATTCAGCAGATACTAACGCAGCAAACATGGGATTTGAAAGAGTTTGCACTGACCTAAACAGTACAATTGGTTTTGATTGCTTTAAAACTAATGGTAACGATTTTACTGATGTAAATAATTGTTCTGATGGGTTAATATCAGATTTGCACAATGATTCACAACAAATGTTCGTTACTTCTTCATGTTTGGTATACTCTATTTGGAATGATTCAGTTACATAATTTTTTAATAAGGAAGTTACCATTAAGTGTAATAACTTCAGTCATCCTGGTGAGTCAGAGAATTCTGGAACTGACATTAACTGCCCAATTATTAAATGCACCCCAAATCATGAAAACAACTGTATGATGTATGCTGTTATACCTGACAGTGGAGGTAGTGTATTAGAGGGGTTGGAAGATATTACTACACAAATTTTAGAGAGGTTTGATAATTCTTGTACTTTTAATGACAGAAGAGCCAGCATTGAAGGGACTGGAACTGTGTCTCCTTATAATCAGCCTACTCTCTCTTCTTCCTTTTCTACCTCCCACACCAGCACAGATGGAGGGGATCCTAACGTGGTACCCATATCATTTAGTCATTCACCTACCTTAGATGATAATTCACATTTTAGTGAATCCAGTGATGGAAATTTACTTTTGAATTGTTTCAGGCCTCTTAGTGAGACTAAGGGGAACATCAGTCATCAAAATACAAATACATTAACCTTGAACTACCTGCTGGTGAATCATGAGTGAATCATGGTGTTTGGTAGTTGGGGATACAAATAGCAGCATGGTGGAAGATGACATAGGACCTAGTTGCATCCAAAATTATACTAAAAATTTTACATGATATAACGTTTCCAGTGTCAACATCTCAACAGAGCATGCTGATGTTCTGAGCAAGGGTTTGAGTTTTGTACCAGCCAGGAAATTCAATCTAACTGAAACACTTATAGATTTAAAATTATTTACCTGTAAATTAAATTTAGCCCTCTGATTAAAGTGGGCAGGTACTAATACTTGGGCCGACTTGAATACAGGTCTCTTTCAACCCGCTCTTGAATAATGGGTTAGTATTGTTCTTTGTGAAAGGAAAATTCAAAAACTTTGTTTAAGGCCCCAAAACTCTAATGTAAATGAAAAAGTTAACCTTTCAGAGAATGAAGCAACATGTTTTAATGATCTTTGTAACAACAAAATAATCAGAATAATGAAACCCGATAAAAGAGGGAGCATTGTCATAATGGATGTTGAGGATTATAACAATAAGATGTTCAAGCTCCTTTTTTTCTGACAGATGCACACAGGTATCAAAAAACGAACTTAATATTGCTTATTCTAAAATTGATGGTTGTTTATATGACATGGTCAGGCAGGGGCAAATTGACAAAAGTGCCTTTGAATACCTATCCAATGAACACCTGGTGGTGGCAGGTATATTCGGAATACCGAAAATTCATAAAAACATCTGAAACCCACCCCTGAGACCGATTGTTGATGCAGGCAGGAGCAAAGCTTTTTACTTAGCTAACTATGTGGATAATTTACTTCAGCCATCCACCAGTTGCATTACCCATATCTGTAAAGATTCATGGGATCTTTTATCCAGATTAGCAAATTTACAATTCGTACCAGATTGTATACTTGTCACAATAGGTGTACAAGTTCTTTATTCGGTCATTCCACACAAGGAGGGACTTGATTTGGTGAAAAGTATGCTCTTTTACATAGAGCTATTGAACAACAAGGATGCCAACATGGCTATCACATTCACTGAATTAGTCCTGAGCAACAACATTTTGTATTTTGAAGGACAACTATTCAAGCAAATGAGTGGAGCGGCATTGGGTGCCTCATGTGCCCCGAGCTTTGTCAACCTATTCATGGCGTATTGGAAGAAGCAATTTGTGTTCAATAGTACATTTACTGACAGTTGATCATTTTATATTAGGTACCTGGGTGACATCTATATCATTTGGACAGATTCTTTGATGACATTGAGCGATTTTTTAATGTACATCAACAATAGCACCCCCTTTCTTAAATTTATCCACAACTTTGACAAGGACAAGATGGCATTTCATGATGTCCTAGTTTCAAAAGATTATTCATAGGGTTGCTTTAGCTCCAACATTTTTTGTAAGAAAAAATTTTCCCATTCTTATTTTCACTTCGACAGTTGGTACCCCAAATTTCAAAAAAGAGCATTTGTCAAGGGAGAACTAGTCCGACTCGCTTGGATGATATATGATGATGCAGTATTTTTGGTGTAGATTGAAAAACTTTTGGATATGTTTATCTGCATAGGTTATCCACAGTCTTCTTGGTTTCCATCAAAGATGAAGTATGCAACTAAAAGAGTAAGGGTCTGTACCATCCCCTATTACCAGTCTTTGATAACTCCTGTCATTTCTTATCTTCAGTAGGGCCATTGACCTCTGGTGATTATAATTTGGATAGGTTGTACGAACGAGCCTTGGTTGTTACTTTTTCTTTAAACATTTACCACATTGTTGATGTGGTTAATCAATTTTGGCCTATTGTTACTTCCATCAGTGATGGTAATATACTGTTTGGTTCCAAACCTAAGATAATATTTAGGAAAGACAAATGTTTTAAAAGTTTACTGGAAAGGAATTCAGGCAAATTTAGTACCAATAGACCAAAAGGTATGTATAAATGCAACCACTGTAACTACTGTCAACATATACTCTGTTGTCAGTCTTTTTCATTAAAGACAAGAAATCTGATGTGAAAAATATTTTAATTGTCGATCCAGGGGAGTGGTTTATGGTGCACGTTGCCAACAGTGTAAAGTGTTTTACATTGGCAAGACTGGTCGAACTTTGAAAGAGACAATATATGAACATCTCTATGAAATCAAGAAAGGGAAGACAATTAATGCACTGTACAGACATATTTCTGCCTATCCTGGTCACCTTTTTAAATTTGTGGTGATTGATTTCTTAGAACCAGACCCAAGGGGCTTTTACACTGATGAACATGTTCTCAAGAAAGAGCTCATATGGATTCTTGTGTGTGATGTCCTTACACCCCTGGTCTGAATGAATGTTGCTCTATTACACCTATATTAAAGCTAAGAAGTCTTGAGGGCTGATTATGTCATGTTACTCATACATTTGCTGCTGTAACACTGATTTTTTTACCATTTTTGTTTTTAACTTTATTTTTATTTTTAATTTTTATTGTTATACTTATGTTCATTTTTCATGCAATTTAAATTGATATTCACAACAATTCTTGTTGAAGTTTTATAATCAATGTATTTACTAAACTAAAGTTGAGTCATGTGAATATCTGATCACATAGTGATCACATGATGTATTAGGATTATTTAAGGTTGGAGATAACCATGTCAAGTAGTTCTGAAGATGTCTTTGCTAAAGACAAAACTGCTTGACTGCATTTGATCTATTTTTGCTGTCAATAAATTGGATTTGTAGTTTGGACTTTGGTTTGTATGGTCCCTGGGCCTCTAGTTTCACTACTTGTGGTTCTTGTTTTTTTTTTCTTTTGGAGATCTTTGCACAGATATTGTATGGGTAACATGATTTGCCAGTACTGTTTACTTGTCCTATGTGAATTTGGAGAAGGCATGTGATCATATATCCAGTTGTCTGTATTTGAGAAATTAGAGCTGTGTCTAAAATCTCAGCATTAGGTGTTTCTAATTTACAACAGAATAAGCATTACTAATAAATACTTATGGGGCTGCAGGAGTATCAATGGTGTGTAGCATGAGAATAAATTAAATCTATCTATAAACATATGCAGATTTTCACCAAAGTGATCCTTAAACCACACAATATTCATTGTTTTCTGCGTAGTGTCATAAATGAACAGTGTATAAGAAAGTCTGTATGGAAAAGTTTCTTTTCGAAATTACTTAATTGTTCAGATTTCATAAAGACAGCATATTGAGAGAAAATAGCATCCAGCATCCAGCTCTTGCTACACTGACAAATGAAGTCAGCTGAGCTCTGCTCTGGTATGACATCATCCTAGGGTGGGGAGTTCACCAAAATGAAAATGTTGCAAAGTCAAGGTATTGAATTGAATGGGGGCCCATTATGTCCAGACAAGGTAATGATATTCACTAACATTCTGTGATAATGAATCTTATTACCTACTCTCTCTCTCTCTCTCTGTCTCTGAGCATAGTGCCATAACTGCCACAGGACTAGACAGAGGCTCTGAGTTCAGATGAAGTTATTGGACATAGCTGCTCCATCTTTATGGCAGAACTAGAATTGCAGGTGGAGCTGCATAGCCAGCAGGTGCACATGTAGGATAGAATAGTGAAGGCAGGCAGGATGGCTAGCAGGGTTTCCTGCATTTGCGCTGTCCAAGAAGAGGGATTGATATTCAAAGCCATTAGCCCTCCAAGCACATCAACCTATTTCAACTATAAAGTAGACAAGCTGTCTCAAAGGAGTCATATATATAGTATCATAGAAAAAAAAAGAACAGGTAAATGAATAATAGCTAGGGTACTAAACTATACTATGCTAGTCAATTGCTAAAGTAAGTATATTATTATATTACCATAAAACAAAAATGGAGAAGATTAAATGCCATATACCAGCCTTTGTCAACTGCTAAAATTAACCCTCTGAGAAGGCCTAAGATTTTCTAAAGGGAAGCTCAAGTTATTATGAAAATCTGAGTGTTTTAAAATCTTGACTTTTAAGTATTAATTACTGTTTCATGAAGAATCACGCTAAAAAAATAATATTATACTACTGACTGATTGCAAAATAGTGACAAAGAATAAAATATGAAGTTATTCTTATGTCACTATTGTGTTGCATGGTATGCTTCTAGACACTAAGGTATATATATATACATATATATATATATATATATATATATATATATATATATATATATATATATATATATACATATACGGATCTACTTTACAAGGTTGACTTTTCACAAAGTCAACTTTCATATGGCCGAGACCATATGATCAACTTTCAGAAAGCCAACCATGTAAAATAAACACAAAAAACACAACACACACTTACCTTAAAACTGTTTGCACCCCCTGTAACTTAAAACTGGAAAGGCAGCAGAAATGCCTCACAAAGTGGATTAATGGCCTCAAACAGATGCCCTACACAGACCGTCTCAAAAAACTCCAGCTTTACTCCATCGCATATCGCCTACTTAGAGGCCATCTCTGCCTAACCTTCAAAGCTGTGTCAAACCCAGAGCTGTTGGACATGCTCCACTTAAAGAAATCCCAATCCCTCCGAGCTACACACTCTGGGGACCTAAACCTTATCACCACAATAAACAGAACATGCTGGAGGGATAGATTCCTGTCCCAGAGACTTCCCATACTCTGGAACAAACTACCTATCTATATCAAACAAAGCTCCTCATTAGCACTCTTCAACAAAAATCTTGATGATTGGATAGAAAATAGGAAATTCACCCTGGAGATCACCTCTGTGGCTCTGCTCGACAGGGGCACAGGAAAATAATTTTCTTGGGTGGCGAAAGCCAGGGTACCTTTTTGGCTAGGCTTATATAAACCCTAGGGCCAATAGCCTAATACCTACCCATGAACCTATGAACCTGAGGTGCAGGCCAAAACCAGTGGGCTATGGCTGACTAAGATTGCAGATGACTGCAAGCTGGGCACAGTCATCAGTTCCTCAAGTGATGTGGACATCCTCTAAGAGGGTCCCAAACAAATGACTGATGCCAGAAACATGACCTCAAGCTGAATGCCAAAAAATGCATCATCATTCCCTTTGGGGAGAGTGACATCCCCACATATTATCACATTAATTACAGCATCCTAAGTACACAGCATGTAGTGAGGGATTTGGGCACCCGGGTTGATCGCAACCTGACTTTTGACCACTATGCTAATTCCATTGTACAGAAAGCTTTCTACATGGCCCACCTCATAAATAAGGGTATCTCATCCAGAGACAAAGAGGTCATAAAATCCCTGTATTCTTCCCTTATAAGGCCAATTATTGAGTATAACGCCCCCTTCGGCATGTACCTCGAAAAGCACATGCAGCAGCTGGAGAGACCACATAAGTTCCTCACCAGGAGACTCCAGGGCCTCAAACATCTACCCTACACAGATAGGCTAAAAGCCCTGTCCTTCTACTCAGTTTCATACAAACTCCTCAAAGGTGACCTCTGTCTGGCATACAAAGCAATCTTAGACCCCGCCTTGATGGGATTGCTGCATATTTGCAAGTCAAGTTCTACTCAAGCAACCAGTATGTGTGACCTCAACCTGGTCTGTGATATCAATAGGACTTGTTGGTGGGGCAGATTTGTGTCCCAGAGACTCCCCTATCTGTGGAATAGACTCCCTCTTCATGTCAGGCAGAGTACCTCATTATCCCTTTTTACACACAACCTGGATAACTGGATGGGAAATAGAAAATACACTCCTGGGATTCCACCTATGTCCCTGCTGGACAAGGGCTCTGGGTGCTGACTTGTCTAAACATGGGCTAAACTCTTAGTTAGACTTATAAGGGCCTCAGGGCCAATAGCCTAGTAACCTATGATCCTATGATTCTATGGATAAAATAGTAATAATCTGCACAAATGAGTGTCTAGAAATGACAGGGACGGCTTTAAATAAAGAGAAAAGTAAAGGTTTAGGTGACATAGTAAATATTAGGGGCATATATTCTACAGTGAATGAAATTTCTGTGTTAGGTATAAAATATGAGAATAAAGATGTAAACAGAATTCAGTGAGAAAAAAAAAAACAAAATGAAAGAAGAAATAAAGCAAGCATGTCTCTTCTGGAGAATGTATAAATTATTCAGAAAAAATAGGCTTATTTGATAAATTCACTACTGATGGGAAAGTAGCATACTTAGCAAGTGTATTTATGTTGCCAACCATATTTGAAAAGGAATTTTTGCAGATTTTTTTTTTTTATTTGTATGGCTTCTTGATTAAACCCAGTAAAAAGAGAAGTTCTATATGTAAATAAAGAAGAAAAAGGAGGTTTAGGGTTAATTAACACAGTGATATATGCTGATGCGTTAAATTTGTACAAAGTGTTAAAGTGGATAAATAAAAAAAGATGAAAGATTAGTAGTAAAACAGTAAAAATATAGGTATGGTAAATTTGGGGGTATTGTAAAAAGAGTAAAATAGAAAAAGAGTGTATAAATGAAGAAATAGAATGTTAGCAAGAAAAAATATTTTTGTGGAAAATAAAAATTGATGATATATAAAGAGATAAAAAAATATGGTATATAAAAATGTAATGATAAAACATTACTATGTAAAACCATGGCAAAATTTAATAGATGAAAACATAAAAGCTATAAAAATAAGAAGCAAATGGTGTAATCAGAAAGCAGAATGTCATTTTTTTGTGTGGAGACTGGTAACAGATAAGTTGCAAGTAAAAGGAAATATACCATATAAAAAGAAAAGTGTTAGAATATGTTTACATTATCAAGAAAAAAAAAACTGCAGAACACATGCTTTTGAAATATAAAAGAGTAAAAAAAGTTATGGGGAAAACTATGTAAAGAAGGTTTTTTTGAAGTTATAAAAGGAGTGGACACAATAAATAAGTATATGATTAAATATGGATATTATAAGAAGACAAATAATATGTAAAAAGACAGATACAAAGTTGTTTATGTTATATGAGCTATATGGAATGAAAACAAATGAAATTATGTCTAATGATAAATGGATTCCAACAATATTGTTAAGTAAAATCAGATAATGGTTATGAAAAAAGGAGAGGAGTCTAATAGGAATGAAAATTTAACATAATTGTAAAGGTAATTGTGAATATACTTAAACAGATTTGTATATTTATATATTTGTATATATGTAAATATTTGTAAATATGTAAAATGTTTGTAAATAAGAATTTTTTATATAAATAAAGGACCCTACTCTTTTTATAGGTTTTTGTGAGTCTTTTACATCTACCTGCGCTACCACAAACTCAACCAGATGAGACGTCAGTTTAACATCTCATCTAAGGGACATGCCCAAGATAAAGGTTAAATCCTAATGTGGAAATATATGCCTTCACTGTGGAGTTAATGGAAAAAAGTTTAAAGGATGACTTAAAAGGATGGTGAGTTGCTATCTGTGAAATGGCTGTAAGACAAACAGACAATGCAGAAGCATGAGCATGATTGAAGAATATTCTGCATTTTAATAAAATAAGTAATTTCTGTAATTTAGCTGCTCATCAAATAACTTATCATATGATAGCTTACAGCACTGGACTTTTGACAAAGTCCTTTAGTCAACTCACTTCTTTAGGTAAGATGTTTTTACATTCTGTCTTTTAACTTCCTTTAAAATGTTTTGTTTTATTTTAATTTTATATTATTTAATTTAAAATTTATTCTGAACAAGAGCTACTATTTGAAGTCATAATTTCTATCCTCCTTTGTGATAGTTTCAAAATCTGAGAGACTGGGTTGCAGTGATGTGTACTCTTGCTGAATAAGTAAGACCTGTGCAGATGTAATTGTTGCAATGTAAGAGCTCAGCTTCATTAGCAGAAGATACCAATATAAAAGGTCAAGTTCAGTAGCAGAGGATACCATGGTTCCTGTGACCAATAATCAGTTATTACTATTAGCCAGATCTTGTCTTGCTTGAACTGAGAATAACATTCTAAATTTAAAAGAAGGAGGAAAGGCATAAATCCACTTTTGACTCCAGAGAAAGAAAAAAAATCTGTCTTCTAAACTCTGTCGTAAGACACAAATGAGTTAAAAAAGTTTGAACTGGTTCTTGTAGCAAAAAGTATACAGACTAACTTCTAGGAGACCTCATATCTGTGTAATTTGCTGATACACCCTTGTCCAATATTCTACTAATGAATGAAAAACATTGTTGTGGTATTTATATCAGAGAACTAACTTTGTATACTTAGCACATGAGCTGCTAGTAGTCATGGATTGTACTGTACAGTCCATTTCCAAATCCAAACTGTCACTTAGCAAAGATGAAAAGATGTGGCTTCTTCTTTCTTGTTTATGCACAGTATTACTTTAGCATGTCATTTCTGATTTGATAGTAACTTGGCTGAATGTTGTCTTGGAAGCCTGGCAGGGCCCTTTAAACTGCTTTAATCTCCATCAAGTTGAAGTGAAGTGACATCTGATCTTGATGTCAGTGTCACAGAGTGATAGCTATTGAAGTGGGCTCCACAGGCATAATCCAAAGAATCAGAAGTCAGAATGTGAAATTCAGGTGATAGAGCTAATGTTATTCCTATGGATAAGTTTTCCACATCTGTGCACCATAAGAATTCCCTTCTCATAGCACAAAGCACATGGGGCAGGAAAAGTCACATACTGTGGATCTGGCAATTGTTTCTAAATATTTCTGAAATGCTGATATATGTCTTTCTTATATTTAACCATGCCTAGGGAACTAAGAGAATGCTAGCAGAGGTGTAACCCAGAGCCCTTAGAAACTGCCTTGCTATGATGGGTTGTGAGTGGCAGTACTGTGATAGAAGTGACTGAATCTTTGATTACCTGTTTTGAGTTAGAAAGATTTTCATTAGACTTCCAATGAGGAATTCAGAAAATGGTTACTGTTAATTTACTGTTATAGCATGGGACAGGAATAATGCAGTGGTTTCACTCATAGCCGGCCTTAGGCATAGGCCAAATATGTGGCTGCCTAGGGTGCCGTTCTAGCAGGGGCACTTTTCCAGTATTTATATGATGTAGGTAGACCAGGATGGGGGAGCCATGGAGACTTGTTGCCTTGGGGACCAGTTGACCTAAGGCCGCTCCTGGCTTGACTAATATGCTATGTCAGTGGTTGATTTGCTTTGCTTTGTCACTATCATGCAATCATCCAAAAACAAAAGAAAATTACATTTAACTTTCTGTATGGTGCAAACACTGGACTGAAACATTTGGTAAATAGTTAAGGTAGCAAGCAGCTCAAATAATAGAGCTGAAAATTTAAAATAATGAGCAGACTGGAATTAGAGGTATTTTCTCTCCAAGTATCTCACTGGGATATCATTTCGTGCATATCCTATAGCTAGTGTAGCAGTGTATAGGTCCTAATCTTTGAAAGTAAGAAAACTGGCCAGAGTCACAGTCCTGAACAACTTTGTATGTATTGACTTGTTCAGATCTAGGTCTATAAACAGTTATGAGGTGCTATCTTTTTTTTTTTTTTTTTTTTTTTTTTTGGAGCCAGGAACAGATTCATATAAAAACCATGACATTGTTTTAAACAAGTTTTTTTATTTTAAAAGGCTACTGGATTAAAGCTCTTGTGGATTTTATCTACAGCAGGTTGCTTTCTTGGGCCTTCCATTTATGTTTCACATGTATTTCTTCAGTTTGTTTTCTGCCTGGGCCATTTTTAAGCCTAACCAGTTTCCCTCAAAGGTGAAAAGCAAACCCTGTACCTTTTCTGAAAAGTAAACACCTTAACCATTCTGCCTACCATTCCGATAATCTCATAACTTCTCTCAGAAACTTTCCTCCTCTGTGTACGGATGAAATAGTAAAATACAGCAGCAGTAATTGTGACTATCTTTGGCTGCATATATCCTTTCTAGCCTATACCTGGGCTTATAATCCAATTACTTTTCTTTGTAATGTTTCTGTTGATGAAAAACAAGACAATGGGCAGGATTCACGAAGGCTTGCATGAAGTGTAAGAGACGTGTAAGACTCCAAGCAAGCCTCGCGATCCAGGAACAGCCCAAAACTTCATGTAAGAGACCAGCTAAAACGTCTCTTACACGGACTGGGCATGGATATGCTAAATACATCACTTGTAGCCGAAAGGCATGCAAATGAGGTAGAGTAGCGATCCATGAAGCAGAAAGCAGCCCGTGTAAGAGCCGTTTTAGCTGCAGAAATGTACTCAGTTGACAACTGAGTAAGTTTCTGCAAAAATCACAATGGAGCCATGTCAGCTCCAAATAAAGGGTGCATATGTGTCAGGCAGCATGCCAATGGCCAAATATGTGGCCACTGGCAAGGTACCCTGATGCAAATATGAAAAATAATTCGATGTTTAAACGCAGCGCAACCCCGCGCAAACGGGTTGTGCTGTATAACACACAAAAATGAAGGTTATAAACCCACAAATGTGGGTTTTATGCACTACATAGATTTACAATACAGGGACCAGCAGACCAAAAACAACATGGCCACCGTGTAGTGGTTGCTCAGGGGGGAAGCTGAGTCTAAGAGATGTAACTAAGCATTAGTAGGCAATCTGATGTAAATGAGTGTTAGGATACTGAATTCCACTGTCACATAGCAAATGAGCACATTCTGAGTAGTGTAAGAGATACATAAGGGGGAGGAATAGAGTAGGAGGTGACATCACAGGGGGGAATGGTAGAGAGAAATGCAGTTCATTGGAGGTCAGTGTTACATGACAGATATCAGACACATATCATGGAAAGAGGAGTGCCACAAGATAAGCATGGGAAAGTCAAGAAATGGAAGGTGTACACTGTTACTTACACCAAAGTTTCTTGTTGGGTGTGCATGTGCACGTGCACGCACCATGAGGCGCAGGTAGGACAGTGTGCGCGTGTGTAAGGCAGACTGAGCATGTGGGAACCTGTTGGCAGACTTGTAAGACTGTTTGCGCTGGTGTGCGCGTGTTTTAACCCGAATAAGCAGATTCTGAACCATGTAAGCATGTGTCTGCGCGTGTAAGCCACTGTGAGCGTGTTTCTGCTGGTATGCACATTGCTCCCCCCTGAGGAAACAGAAAGGAAAAAGGAAGCAACAGAATTAGTAGGAAGCTAGCAGGGAATACTGCTGGAGCTAGCAGGTGAAAACAATTAGAAGCAGGCAATTACACAGGCAGAATAGTAGCTCAGCCAAGCACTTAAAACTCTGCAAACAGCAGTGCAGGATGTTTCTCTCAAGAGACACTGCAAGACAGGAGTAAGCTATTAGAAGTGAAAACTGAAAAAGCTGAACTCAGAGCAGAAATGCTAAGGGCTGCCATAGCTGTCATAAGGAGACATAGGTGACTTGCTGAGGGTGGTGACAATGCAGATGGTGCCAGACAACCCACAGGGAGGAGACGGAGAAGAGTGTACAGGCCCAGGGTCACCTACCACGGGTTACATGAGCTGGAGATAGTAGAGCACTATAGAGTGGACAGAGACCTCCTGCAGCAAATTGTCGAGCTGTGCAGGCCACGCCTCACACACAGAACCAACAGAGGGGAACCCATCCCAGTGGAAACCAAGGTATGTGTTGGCCTAAGAATACTAGCAACAGGTACCTTCCAGAGACCAACTGGTGATATGATGGGGATATCACAGGCATCAGCCTCTAGGGTACTGCACCAGTTCCTGGATGCCATGTCAGCACATGTCGGTGATCATGTATATTTCCCTAATGCCCGTGAGGTATTGGCCAGCAATATGCATCTCTTCCAGCAAATAGCGGAATACCCTGAGGTAGTGGGTGCAATAGACTGCACGCACATATGCATCAAAGCAAAGCACCAGCCGGTGAGCGGGGTAGGGCTTCCCCTCCATCAACTGCCAGGTCATGTGTGATGCTCAGGGCATAATAATGAATGTGTGTGCTGGCTGCCCTGGGAGCTACCATGATTCCCATATCTGGCATTTGATGCAGCTGTTACCAGACATTTGCCAATGGGGACATCCCACACGGACACCTAGTGGGGGATGCAGGTTATGCACTGGAGCCGTGGCTGATGACACCCATCAGAAACACACACACACCTGAACAGGAACGCCATAATGAGGCACACGCAAAAACACGTAATGTAATAGAGCGTGTGTTTGGGCTGCTCAAGTCACGGTTCCGGTGTCTGGACACATCTGGTGGAGCCTTGCAGTACTCACCAACTGCATGTACCCAAATTGTCATGGTATGTGCTATGCTACATAATATGATCTTGCGAAAACAGCTGCAGCAGGACCAGCATAGGGCCGGGCCAAACAGCCCCCCACCATTGCCAAGGCCATCACAGGCAGAGCGTGACTCAGAGGAGGAACAACCTGAGCCTTCCCCAGTAGGCAGAAGGAGGCGTGCCCAGTATGCCCTGGCCTTGGCAAAGAGGCAATGCATAGCACATACACTTGCTCAGTAGGAACCCTGGGAATGATACCCCTCTCTGACTCACTCATATAATAACATGGATGCCTAAAATGACATAACCTGCTCTCAAACATGTACAGGGAGTGTAATATGTGCATCCGACAGAGGCAGCCCTGCAGCACCACCTGAGGCATGAATGCCATGTGTTAAGTAATGTAACACCATGTAGTATATGCACACTTGAGAACCCTGACTAACATCCTACCCTCACCAAGCATGATGCCACAATATGACGATGGGATGATCAATTGCAATAATTGGCTGAAGTATTGCAGTTAGTCAAAGGGGATCCAATGTGTGCCAGCCTGGGATGACATGCTGAGCATGACATGATGCTCCACCTGCTAGGGGTGGCGTGCACCTATCAGTCCAGGCCTCACGGATACTGGCAAAGTCTGTCATTACCCACAGCGTGCCCTGAATAGGTAAGGCTCAAAACACAAACCCACCTCCATAGGTACCACAAGGGATAAGAACCTAGATGTAATGCTACCCAATGCCAGAAGTCTAAACAGCAAGATGTGTGCAGTGTAAACTCAACCAGTATGGAGAATGTTGATATTTGTCCTGTAACAGAAAACTGGGTCAAGCCTCACAACAGCACCCTAACACTACCAGGTTACACCTCATACTGTGCTGTACAGCCTCAAAACATGGAACAAGCTACAAAAGGAGGGTGACTAGCAATAATTGTCAAAGATAACCACACCCCCATGTTGGTAACACAACAAGAAGCAGCATGGACTAGCCATGGTCAAGTAACAGTGGCTAAAACTGCTTCCAGTTTATAGCCTGCTACAGATTACCATTCTAACACCAGGAACTGCACCTGGCCTATGTTGGAATACATGAATATATCAAGACCCCCAAACCACATTATATTGGTTGACTGAAAATACCCAGACATAGACTGGGAGCATTATACTAGCTCCAACACTGTAGGAGAAAAGTTCCTAGAATCCATAAACCAAAATGCCCAGGAACAACGTACCACTCCCGCAAGAGGGGTAAGCATACTGGATGTGATAATCAGCAACATGGGTACTGGATGGCAAGATGAGAAGTATATCCCTCACTGGTAAGACCAGACCATAGAGTAATCACACTGGATATACACATCCTGACCATAATCCCTGGCCAGAAAACCACAGTGAAAAACATGTGTAAAGCATAAGTTACACCCCTCCAAACTGATGTGGAATCCATTAAAGGCCCCGTGCAGGTGTAAAATATGGGCCACACCTCAGAACCTGTTATGCAGGCATTCCATGAACACAGCCAGGAATGCTTGGATTATGCAATCACAAATAACAGCAAGACACAATGCCATACACGCAGGCATCTGGCATGATGGACTCCAGCCATTACCAAACCATGCAAGAGAATGAGGAAGCTACTACATGATAGAGCAAACATAAAAAGGGAAGTAATCACTGATCAGTAGTATGGCAATAAAATATGTCCACACATACAATCCACTAAGGCCAGCTACAACAAGTTGAATCTGTGAATCCTGAGGCAATGTTACACCTGGCCCAAGTACACAGACAACCCTCAACTCCCCCCAAGAAATACAAATATATGTGAGAGATGCAACCATTTATCCAAACCGGAGGCTGAGCTCCCTCAACTCAGTACTGTCAAAACTAGTCAGAAGGAGAAGGTAACCACGCACACCACAAACCCAGTCCCACATAGACCTATCACAACTGCAAACCAAACACATAAACACAGAACAACATTCCTGGAGGCCCTAAATACAAACACACCACACCAACAGAGGCCTCCAAAGCAGACCCCCAAGCAACCACAACCTCCAAACATAGCACATGCAACACATAGTACACAAAGCTGGTGTGCCAAACAGTCACAGGCCAGAAGGAGAAACAACATGCCTGATGCAGTTGTAATAGGTGACTCTATAGGCAGACACACTGCTGTCCCACTCACCAGACTGAACAAGGGAAAGGGTACAGTAAGCTGCCTGTAGGCTGCTACAATACGCCACATAACACAAGTACGCAGGTCACCCCAAAGCAAGTAGAAATATGATGTAGTCATTGTCCATGCTGGTGTGAATGACCTGAGATGTACCTCCTTGGACTACATGAAAAGAGACATAGATGAGCTCTCTGAGTATGTACTCCAGGCCGGTATGACACTGCCCGTTTGCAGCATCCTACCCTCACCAAGAATGATGCCACAGTACAAACACAGAAAGATCAGCTTTAACAGGTGGCACAATTACTGCTGTCATTCCAAGAGGATCTAATGTCTGTCTGCTTGGGATGTCATGCATGACAAGCCATGCTGCTGTTCCAGGGATGGCTTGCACCTGTTACCCCTGGGCGTCTGGATATTGGATAAGGCTTTTGCCACCTCCATAGAGCCTTACATAGGCAAGGCTGAAAAGACTAACCCACCACCCTAGAAAACATAAGTGGTAAGAAACATAAGGGTAATGCTGACCAATGCCAGACATGTAAACCGCAATATGCATGCTCCTGAGGCCCTCCCCAGTATGGAGAACATTGATGTCTGCGCAGTGACAGAAACCTGCTGCAAGCCTACTGACAGCACACCAGCACTACCAGGTTATACCTCATATCATGCGTTATGGCCCCAAAACCTGGAACAAAACATAAAAGGAGGGGGAGTATCCATATTCAGCAGAGACACCCATACGTCCAGGTAAATGACAGTGCACGAAGCATCGGAGACCACCCATGTGCACCTAACCATAGGCAAAACTGCTGTACAGTCTGTAGCATGCTACAGACCACACTCTCACACACAGGAACCCCACCCAGACATCCTGAGACACTGGACAGTATGAATGTCCCACCAAATACCAAACAAGGTACTCGCAAATTACCACATAGGTGGTAAACCATTATGTATGGAAGGAGTAATCAGGGACCTAGGGTCACAAGTGGACAGTAACCTGTTATGTGACACTCACATTGCCAATGTGGCTAGGAAGACTGTCTATATTGGACACCGTATCATGAAAGGATTCACATCTACGTCAACAGAGGTCATTGTGCCCCTGTACTGTTCTCTTATCAGACCCATAATCTAGTACAATGCCTCATATGGGATGTACCTTACCTGACACCTGCAGCAGTTAGAAAGACCTCGAAGGTACCTCACCAAGAGGATAAAGGGTCTCAAATATATGTCATATGCTGCCTGGCTGTAGACACCCTAGCTGAATGCAGTCACATACTGCCTACACAGAGGCATTGTATGTCTGTTATACAAGGCCATGTCCAACACAGGAGTAATGGACATGTTCCACCCCAGAAAACTCAAAGCCATTGGAGCTGTGAGAGTGAGAGATGTCATCCTCAATGCATAATAAAATAGGATGTGCTGGAGGGACAGATACATAACCCAGAGGCTCCCCACACCCTGGAACTGAATCCCACTCCATGTTAGGCAGAGCCCCTCACTGACACTCTTCAACAGGAATATTGCCAAGTGGATGGATGATTGTAGATGTACACTGGGGGTCTTCACTGTGGCACGTCCAGACAGAGGCACAGTAAAGTAAATCATAAATGGCCATAATATTCACATAGCAAGGGGCGGTGAAAGACACACACACTCTGGCTAGGCTTACAAATGCCCTAGGGTGGATAGCCTAGTACGAACCTATGAACCTATGAAGATACAAATTGTACAGGACACTAAGGATAATCCCAAGGCTTACTCAACTGATGATAGGACCCGTGTTGGGAATTCACAGATATGCTCTGAATCACACAAATATTACAAACAACATACCAAACACACACACATATTGCCAACATACAACCTGACAGGTGCAGTGCAACCCCCCCCCCCCCCCCCCCACAGAATGCAAAATATTTATCCCGGCAGACTGCTGGCCCACTGATATTGCAGATGCTGAGGTAACAGCCAGCATCTACAAAGCAAAACACACAGCAGCAATGGTATGAGATGGTGTCCTGGGCTGAGTCCAACATGGACTCCCAAGAAGAATGGAATGCCAAATCACACTACTGCTCAATGTCAGCCTTACCACAGGATATGTACCCAAAGAGCAGTGTACAACAACAGTGGTCCTTCTCAACAAAGGTGTTGCCTGAATGGATACTGCAAACTACCACCCCAGAATCCTGACAAGCTTGCACAGCTATGGAAAGGATCAGCATGTACCGCAGACATAAAGATATTGGGGACCTACTGACACTGGACCCTACCCAGTGTGGCTTTCTTAAGTGCAGATCCTGACCCTAAACATGTTTGACTCATTTGAAACAGTCATTAAGGTCATTGATGAAGGCAATGTGATCCACACAGCGTAGCTGGACCCTGCAAATGCTTCCATACAATACCCTATGTGTTCATTATAGATATGCTCACCAGCTAAATATAAACCCCTATGTCAGTAGAGGGGTTGCAAACCAGACCAAGGACAGAACTGACATGGTCAGACATGCTGCAGCCATGTCAGACTACAAACCAGATATAAGTGGCATCCCACAAGGCTTGGTCCTGGGACCTCCCTCGTTTGGTATATATGTCCCATAGGTACAGGCCAACATGGAAGGACTGTATCTGAACATGTATGCAGAGGACTACAAACTGCCCACCATATCTGACCCTCCAGCTGACACAAGCATCCTACAAAAGGGCCACATAGAAACAGACAACTGGTGCCATAGCCATGTCAGCAAGCTAATTGCAGAAAAGTGTATAGTCAACCCCCGTGGATATACAGTAAGTGCCCACCAATTACCACATAGGTGTTAACCCATTACGTACCTAACATGTAATGAGAGACCTGGGGACACAAGGTGACAGATATCCTGCATTGGACAAACATGTGGCTGTAGTGTTCACAGAAACATACCATATACCCACCTAATCATGAAGGTTGTCAGATCTAGATAAGGGGAGGTCATTGTGGTTGTGCAGTCATCCTTCATCAGCGTTACAATTGACTACAATAGCCCCTGTGGGATGTACCTCAGCAGACACCTCCATCAACTGTAAAGTCCCCAACAGTACCTCACCAGGAGTATCAAAGAGCTTGAACAGATGCCATGTGTTGCCTGATTAAACAAACTGCAGCTCCACACACTGCCATACTGCCCACCCAGAGGCAAGCTGTGCCTGATGTATAAAGCCATGTCCAAGCTGGAATCAATGAACATGCTGCACCTTGTACAATCTGAATGGCAGTGAGCTATGCACATGAGAGACCTGAACCCCAGCACTGACATACATAGGACAAGCTGTACTGCATGATCCATAACACAGAAGCCACCCCCACTCATGAGTAAACTCCCAGTACAGGTTATCCATAGAGTCACTCATCGATTCTCCTCAATAGGAATCGTGATGAGTGGATGGGAGATAGTAGGTTTACCCTGGGTATCACTGTTATGTCACAGGTAGATGGAGGCACAGTATACTAACCATGACATATGTTATGGCAAACTCCACTTACAATGTGTGTCAGAGGACAAACACACTCTCCGACTAGCATTAGAATTGGCCTAGGACACATCGCTACTGTTTGCCAATGTACACCTATGTTGTGGAATACACTTCCAATGTTGGACAAGCCTGGTATAAGTAGTTCATATCTGAACATAATGCAACATGGTTAGATGTGCACAACTGGCCCCTAACCAGACTGTTGTGCTCACTATGGAAATGTAAAGCAGTGATAGGACTAAAGCCCAGTATACTGTCCACCACAGTGAAAGTACTGAACCAGTACACTATACGGTACTACAGTGTTAGGTCAGTATGAAAGGATGTTGACAACTGTATGCAAAGTATCCCATGCAAACCCTGTAGGCACAGTATAATCCCTGTTGTGTTCACACACAAAGCAGTTGGACAGTAACTAGACAACATGACACACAACACACAACCATAAACGGGAGATATTGTTGAAGTTCACACTCATCCACAAATGTGGTGGGCTGCAGAGTTCAACATATGGAAAACACACACTGGGCATGCTCGCACACTTTGATAAATGAGACATATGTCAGACAACATGCCATGGGAAGGCCGAACTGGGCATGCTCACACACTTAGGCCAAATCACAGTTTAGCAGTTGGCCACACATATCTGGTATGTGTACGTATTATTCCAGGAACCAACCACATTACAGCAATCTGCCCAGTGCACACAGTTAAATGACTACAGAGACATACGTGATATAGTGGATCCCTCCCATATGCAAACATCTTCCACAGATACACACGTTGTTCATACAAACAGGGAATGCTATGGCAATAAAGACCTGCAAACAGTCTATCAGCAACAAATAATGTGCATCTGACAATTAAACATATGGGTGTAGAGGTCAACACTAGCCTGTTTGCCCTAGGGAATGACAGCTTAGCCAGAGTGTGCTTGGCGTCTGCCTCCCCAGTACAGTAGGCTACTGTGCCACTGTAAAGTAGGTCACATAAGGCACCGTGTGAGGCTAGTGTGCTGTGCCTCTGTCAAGCAGGGACACAGTGGAGATCCCAGGGTTTGAATGTGCTAAGCCACATCCATGTTGGTGGTGTGTGCTGGAAGAGGGTTGCTGAGGACCTCTAACAGTAAGTGGGCATCAATAACAGACTGAGGGGAGTCTTATCTGCATTGTCTGGACAATTTCACTGTCAACACTGTGTCGTGATGATTATGTGGGATTGAAGTGTCGTGCCGGTACTGTTCAGAGATGTCCTCCCACTGTGGGCTACTACTCTCCAATGTATTAGCTCACTCTGTCTGTTGGACAGCTCATATATGGCTGGTGTCCTGTTGTGGAGCAGTCATGGGTATATTTGGGATAACATGATCAATGCAAACCTTCCACATGCTCATAGAATGCAATTGTCAAGGATTATGCAGAGTGGCCAGTATACTCCCCCAGCATGGGTCCTTTGAAGTCTTCCACCCCAGTCTTCACAAGTGTAAAGTCTGCTTGTGATAAATACAGTTTGTTTGCAGTGACAACCTTGCCTGGGGGTGGGGATGGCATATGGATGTCCAGGGAAAGGTGGGTATGGTCAGATATCAACAATGGTGGTCTACCTCTGGTGTGGAACAGTGAGTACCCATGTTGGAGATGGTCAGGTGAAATATGTATTCCCCCATGTGGCTGTGGTGAGTGGTTCTGCCATAGCACATGGACTCACAAATTGTAGTGACTGTAGGGTAATGTTGTAGAGGCCTGAGTAGTTCCCACACACAATATGCCTGTACCTGACGTTAACAACTGGAATGGTGTATGTGAACACCTGCATATCCTGGCACTGTTCCCAGGGAAGCAAAGTGTGTGTCCTGGATGTGGGAGGGGTGTTCTGGACTGGTTGTGTTGTGTGTTACAGGTCCTGTGGTCACGAAGCATGGTATGGAACATAACCTGCCAGTGCGATGTGCATATCTGACCCTGAAGTAGGTGGCTGCAAATGCATATATATGCTATCCCCCACCTGACAGGTAGTACTAGATGTACATACCTCTATAGAAATAATGATGTCAGCACCCTATAAATACTGCAGGTGCAGAACACATGCCCAGTAATTCGGGTAGTGTGCTCCGCTAATGCGTCTCCCTCAAGTGTCATAATATAGTTAAGTAGGGGTTTGAACCCTGCAAATGCTCTGTGTGTGGGTGAGCGGGGTTGCTGTGTGTGCGCAAGTCTGTGTGAGGGAAATGTCCCTTTTGGCAACTGGGAAAACACACTACAGTATGCACATTCCCCTTTCTAAATACTGATGATGTCAGCACCCTATAAGTACAGCAGGAGAAGAAAAACCTCCCAGTAATGTGAATAGCGCGCTCCGCTAATGCGTCCGTCTCGAGTGTCATAATATAGCTAGGTAGGAGTTTGAATCCTGAAAATGCCCAGTGTGTGTGGAGGGGGGTTAGTGTGTGTGCAGGTCTGTATGAAAAAAATGTCCCTTTTGGCAAATAGGAGAACACACTACAGGATGCACATTCCCCTGTCTAAACACTGATGATGTCAGCACCCTATAAGTACAGCAGGAGAAGGGAAATCTCCCAGTAATGTGAATAGCGCGCTCTACCAATGCGTCCATCTCGAGTGTCATAACATAGTTAGGTAGGGGTTTGAATCCTGAAAATGCCCAGTGTGTGTGGAGGGGGATTAGTGTGTGTGCAGGTATGTATGAAAAAAATGTCCCTTTTGGCAAATAGGAGAACACACTACAGGATGCACATTCCCCTGTCTAAACACTGATGATGTCAGCATCCTATAAGTACAGCAGGAGAAGAGAAACCTCCCCAAAATGCGAATAGCACATTCTGCTAATGCGTCCGTCTCGAGTGTCATAACATAATTAAATAGGGGTTTGAATCCTGCAACTGCCCAGTGTGTGTGGAGGGGGGTTAGTGTGTGTGCAAGTCTGTATGAAAGAAACGTCCCTTTTGACAACTAGGAGAACACACTACAGGATGCACATTCCCCTTTCTAAACACTGATGATGTCAGCTCCCTACAAGTACAGCCGGAGAAGGAAAACCTCTCAGTAATTCAAATAGCGTGCTCTGCAAATGTATCTCTTTCACGTGTCATAACATAGTTAGGTAGAGGTTTGAATCCTGCAAGTGTGTCTGTTTGCAAGTCTGTATGAAAGATATGTGCTTTTTGGCAATTAGGAGAACACACTACATGATGAACATTACCCTTTCCAAACACTGATGATGTCAGCACCCTATAAGTACAGCTGGAGAAAAGAAACCTTCCAGTAATTCAAATAGCACGCTCTGCTAATGCATCTCTCTCAAGTGTCATAACATAGCTAGTTAGGTAGAGGTTTGAATCTGGCAAGTGTGTGTGTTTGGATGAAGAAAGATCGTTTGTGTGCAATTCCGTATGAAAGATATGTGCTTTTTGGCAATCAGGAGACCACACTACATGATGCACATTACCCTTTCCAAACACTGATGATGTCAGCACCCTATAAGTACAGCCGGAGAAGAGGAACCTCCCAGTAATTCAAATAGTGTGCATCACTAATGCGTCTCTTTCAAATGTCATAACATAGTTAGGTAGGGGTATGAATCCTGCAAGTGTGTGGGGGGGGGGGGTAGTAGGGTGTGTGTAATTGCAAGTATGAGAGAACAGTTCCTTTTGGCAACTACTACAATACACCAGATGCTGCATACTCCCCCAATAAACACAGGTGATGTCACCACACTATCAGTACAGCCAAACAGGGCTAATCGCCCAGTAATGCAAATAGTGCGCTCTGCTACTGGGTCTATTACTACTGTCAGAGCACAGATAGGTATGTTTTGGAAACCCACACCTGCCACATGTGTTTGTGTCACACAAAATGCCCATGTGTGGGTTGTTGTTCATAACAATGCATGACATTGCTTAAACCAGCAATGGCAATGCACACATGATGTATGTGTGTGACACATACACATATATACCTGTGACCTTCAATAGTTACCATGTCTGACACGTGCCTCAAGTGAATAAATGGTATTTGCACTGCATAACATTATGACTGTGTCTTACTGTGCAGGGGCTGCATGCGGTATGTGTATATACAGTGTGAGTTGTATATGGTATCATTCTAACAGCGGGGGATACACATCTGGTCTGGGCCATATAGTCTACATGTAGTCGATGAACAGGTGCTGCATGTTCCCACCTGTTGTGGAAGTGGTAACATGTTGTTCCACTACAATTCAGTGACTACATGCTGGGAACCTTTCAGCTAGTGTGTTGTAGCTACAGTAATGCTCACACACAATGTTCGGCTGGATGCAGTCCAGCCATATAAAGACATATATAGAGACCATCATATTCCCAGTGTTGTTACGGAGGACAGGTGGGTTTCATGTATATGGGAGGGTTGTGTCTGCCAGGCTATGAACCAGAAGGCAGTCCAACACACTGTTAGCTGCACATGGATAGGCCCTGATGCTTTGTGCTGTGCCAACAACCTGGAGGTGTGTGTATCTGTGGTGCCTTGAGATACCTCCCCCCTGTTCATGTGTGGTACATGTATAGGGGACGACAGGCATGGTATGAGGTATAACCTGGCAGTGATGGGTTGCACCTGTAAGCCGTGAATCAGGAATCTGTTACTGCACAGATATTGCAGTTTACCGTGCTGAGGACAGTGTCCAGTGCATGCATCTTGCGGTGTACACTGCTAGTGTTGTGTAGCATTACTGTTAGTGTCCTATCCCGTGTGATACCTACGGAGGTGGCTATGTAATCTGTGCCCTGCAGCAAAAGGCACTATGTGTGTATCAAGAGGCTTTGCCAATATACATTGGCCCATGGGTGACACGTGCAAGCTGCCCCTCGCAATCATTGTGGCTTCCCTAGCATGTAAGCACACGCTGACAGCCACTGGATACCCTATGAATGACATTGGAGATTGAGCAGAATGTAGACATAGAACACCCTTCCTACATATTGTGATAGCATACCTGGTGAGGGTATGATGGCAACCAAGGTCAGGCTCATACCAGCCCATGCCACATGCTGAGACAGCCCTTCTATGTTCCCTATCATGTAGTCCAGGGAGGTAGATCTCAGGTCATCCATAGTGGCATGGACAATGACTGAGTCATATGTGTCCATGCCTCTGACTGACCTGTATGCATGTGTTATGTGGCGAACCATAGTGCCCCACGGGCATATCACTGTGACCTTCACCATGTACAGCCTGTTGAGCGGGACCCCACTGCACCGGCCAAGAGAGGTACCTGACACATCTGTAGCTGGTGTGTTGTGTAGCTCTACAGGCTGTGAGTGTTTGGCACATGGGATGTGTGTGCCATGTGTGGCATGTGCTCTGTTCTGACTTAACGTATGCCTGTGTGCCAGCTGCGGAGGTGTGTGATGCTCAGGCAGGATGCTATTCTGAGGCTCCAAGTATGCCCCAGTGTGTTCATGTGTTTGGATTGTTGTCAGTGCAGGTCTATGTCAGACTGGTATTGTAGTCACTGTACTATGTCATGCCACCTGACAGGGTATGGCAGTACTGGGCTCAGAGTGCTCACTCCCCATATTGGCTATGTGGTTGCATCTCACACATGTGTTGTACGTTCCTGGCCAGGGGAGAGGGTTGACTGCATACATGTGGCAGCTGTGACATTGCCACATGACTCACATATACCACAACTGGACCATAGAGGTGATTCACAGGTTACCTTTGCACATGCTGCCATAGTAGTCTGATTGCCATGGTGATTAGCAACACATAGGGCCAATGGGGAACAACATACTGAAGGTGAGTATGTGTGGGTGTACTGCTACTGATTTCATAGCGCTGGCATTTATGACTGCACACGTGGGCAAATGCCAGGTAAGTCATATGCAATGTGTCACAGGCAACGTACATGCAAACAGGACATTTAGTGATGTTCTGTCAAGTGAGACATTGACATACGTATAGTACACTATGCAGATGTCACTAGGAATCCACAGAAGCTCTGTAAATCTGCATTGCAGGTGGAATCAGTGTTCCAGGGAACCTCAAGCAAACATGCATGCAAACAAAGCTACAGTAAGCAGGGCTGGAAGTAGTCCATTGTACAACAAAGAAGGGGTACCACTTCCAGTAGGTAACAGTGCAAATATGCAGGCACTATAAACATGTACCCAGGAATGCACAGCCCAGATGTCCATGGTAAAACTGATATTATTTAATATTTAATTTAATTCAAATTAAATTGGTACTGCACACATATCAACATGCGCAAGCATCCACATTGCATAGTCGTTGTGGGCAACATGCCACCATTAGTGTACATGTCCATCATTGCGTATCACTACTTGCATTACCTTCTCCCCTGTGCTACCTATGTATGTGGCTATCTGTTGACATCCTTACCACCGGTATGCAATAATGTGCAGCTGTTACACTATGGTACTTACTATGGGTGTGGATAACAATTCAGGACAGTCATACAGTTACTGCATCAGGCATGCTGGGATATACACACAATCATATCAGCACACTGTACTGTTACCAACATGATACTAGTAATACACTTCTATGTAGTCACCCTGTGCATCAGCGACATGTTAACCTGTTCCTGCACTGATGTTGGAGATTGCAGGAGGTGGCACAGTTTCATCATATGCACAGGGTGTGAACTAGGTATGCCTGAGTCTGCCACTGATACCACCAATTGACATGTATGTGTATGTGTGTTGGTGAGGGACAGCAGTACAGGGTGGGGCACTGTTGGTGCAGTGTGTGCGTGTATGTGGTAGCCCTAGGTGTTAACATTTCACATATGTGTATGCATGCACACAGTTCCACCTCATGGCTGCCATATACTGGAGTTTGTGGACAGCCACAGATTGCACCTGGCAGGTCATACAGATCAGTGTCTGTGGCCATGGACATGGTACCTGTGCCTGGCAGGGGTGCTACGGACCATATCCGGTACTAAGCCAGACTGGGTACTGTCATCAGAAGTGGATGTTCGTTGACTGGACACAGGTCCCTGTTGGGACTGTCCAGAGACACGTGCACATGGTCTCCTGGGGCGTTCTGATGACAGCACAGACCCAGGATTGCTGGGGCTGCTGCTGGCACTATGGGGGCATCCGCGGGCCTGTTGTCGTCCACGCCGACTGCCAGCTGCTGCTGTTGCTGACATATGGCCACGTCGACGCCACAACCGTCCACCATTGCCCTGGCACATGGACATGTAGTTGTGGAACTGCTGTAATATGTCCCCACAACTTCTGTCTATGACATCGGTGAAATTACGGATAGCATCCGCGATGTCACACATACTGTCAGTCGTGGATGTGTGACATGCTCTCAGCTCCCTCAGACCCTGTCTGGTGTACCTTTGCATACGTGACTGTGCCTGCATGACAGCCCGAAACATAGCTGAGGTTGACAGACCTCTTTGGGCATGTCTGCCAGAGGCAGTACGCCCACGGATGCTCCCACAAGAACCCATGGGCAACTGTCTGTGTGGTACCATCTCAGGACCCTGCCCATGGCTGCTGTGTGACGAAGCATGTGCCACAGATACCACATTACCCTGGTCAATGCCCACTGTATCCTGTCCATCACCTAGGGACAATGGTGACATAGGATGTACTGGCAGGATGACTGTGCAATGATGGGGTTGACAGCTGTGTACTGTCAATTGGCTGACCAATGATGGACCCTGACACACCTTCCTGTGCCATTACACAGATATCATCATTATCAGTACCTGTGGCACCAGATTCAGGTTCCCTGCTTCAGGACACCAGAGCAGCACCAGAACCTGTGGAAGGAAGACAGGAAACACAGTTTACAATGTCTACACAATGTTACCAGTGATGCACACATGCACACATGCACACATGCACACGTGGACACATGCACACATGCACACATGCACATGTGGACACAGGCACACGTGGACACAGGCACACATGCACACATGCACACCCCGCAGTATACACACAGAGCACTACTGAGTTACACTATTATTACTAGCACTATCAGGACTATTATAGGTATTGTTAAAACACACTCACCAGCATGGATGGGCTGCCTTGCTGTAACACCGGAGGGACCTGCAGAAATGAGGGGATTAGTGTCAGTGGGCACAACTGTGCCATTGATACTGCGTATGATACAGTTCAGTAGTACAACAGTTGCCTTTCACATGTCAGCTGCTGATATTGGCAATATCACACCTGCACAATTACATACTATGTTGACAGCTACATACCAAGGACACACCTTACACATGCATAAACTAACAGTGTACAGAACAGTCAAGTGTACATATGGCATATTACCTGCACGCTCCATGTCATGTTGCTGTGTGGCTCCAGCCTCCATCATAATGCAGGTGTGTTGCTGTTGATGTTCCTGGGCTGGAGCCACAAAACTTAGGAGTAGCCCCTCCAGTCTGATGAGAGGGGATGTGTGGCCACCCCACCTCCTGTGGTGACCTGTTGCCTGTGGATATCTGATGCACGCTGATGGACATTTCTGATTAAATCACTGCAGTGATGTCGTACCTGCTCATATGTCCTATTATGTGTGCCAATGTCATTTACCCTACAGACAAGGTCTTGCCACAGTGTAGCCCTCTCCTGCTGATTCTGGCTGGGGCGGGAAAACAGAATGTCATAATCCCGCACCAGGCCCTGGTGTATCTCTTCATCTTCTGCAGCAGAGTAGGCAGGATTTCGCTGACGCACCATGTCCCTGAAAGAGAACACAAACAGGATATCAGCAAACTATGTCAGCAAAATATGGCACACATACTATATATGATACTCAACTGTAGTGATATACTACTACTCTCATATGTAGCACGTGTGTGTCTCTTGGTGGATACACATGTACATGGCCAGATATCAGTGCTCAGCCGACACCTGTGCAACAATACCTGCCACATTCCATACAACATAGTACCAAGCCCCATCAGTCAGCACACTGAGACAGGTCCAACGCACCACCTCAATCTGGGGGTTCATAACAAGGTACTGTATGTGGAACGTCATCCACTAGTGTGATCTGGACACAAAATAATCGGCCTGGATATACATATCCCACCACCACCACCAGCACAGTAGACTACTTTAAAATATATGTGAATAGACAGATTTCCACTTGTTAGGACTGAGATGGTATCCATGCAGCCCACTGGGCCAGTGCAAGCCACAACCCACAATGCTGACCCCTTTGCAAATGCTTCTCACGGACATCCCCAAGAATGCATGGAACATGCACACACAATTCTAACCCAGACCCTATGCACAAAGGTTAAGCATCCTGTCTGGTGGACCCCAGCCAAAGACAAATTGTATAACGATAGAAGGAGGCTACTGCAGGACAGAGCAGAATCACATAAAGGGAAGCCATCTGTGGTCGGCACTAGTAATAAGCTAAGTTCTCTCATAAGAACATCCAAGGCCAACTCTGAGAGAGAAATGGCCAAGGACACTAAAGATAACCACAAGGCCTTCTTTGGTTTTGTTAGAAACATGGTCCAAAAGCCTCAGATATGCTCAGAGTTAGTACACAACTACATAAAATTCACTGAACCCACAGATATTGGTCACATTCTGGCAGACAGGTTCAGTGCAAATATCCCCCCTCCCTCTTCCCCAAAAGAAGAAATACTTATCACAGATGAATGTAACCTCCCTGTCATCTCAGATGTCCAGGTGAGGGCCGCCCTCAGCAAAGCTGAACACACAGCATCAATGTGACCTGATGGTATCCCTGGATGTTTGCTACGTGAACTCCAAGAGGAGCTACAACCGCATATAAAACTGATATTTAACCTTAGCCTTACTACGGGATATGTACCTGAACCCTGGCATACAGCAACAGTGGTCCCACTCCACAAAGGAGGCACCTATACTGACACTGGGAACTACCGCCCCATAAGCTTAACCAGCCTGGTCTGCAAAGCTATGGAAAGATTCATTATGGAACTCATATACAGCGATATTGGGGACCTACAGACACTTGATCCCACCCAGTTTGGCTTTGTGAAGGTCTGATCCTGCCTTTTGAACCTGGTTGACTTTTACAAAATAGTCAGTACAGCCATTGATGAGGGCAAAGCAGTCCATACAGCCTACCTGGACTTGACTAAGGCCTTCAACACAATACTCCACTCAGGCATCATAGACAAGCTCATCAGCTTAAATGTTAATACATATGTCACATGATGGGTTGCAAATTGGTTGAACAACAGAATCCATAAAGTCAAAATTGCGAGAGCCATGTCAGACTCAAAGCCAGTCACAAGTGGTATCCCACAGGGCTCTGTCCTAGGACCCCTCTTGTTTGGCATTTACTTCTCAGATGTGAAAGCAAACATGGGCGGGTTGTGGATGACAAAGTTCCCAGATGACTGCAAACTATGCACCATAGTCGATACACCAGCTGACACACACATCCTACAGACAGGCCTCACTGAAACGGACAACTGGTGCCAGAATCATGGCCTAACACTGAATGGCATGAAATGTATAGTCATCCCCTTTGGGTAAAACAACATACACACAACTTATCACATAGACATACATATAGATACAGACCAATAACACATATGGAGGGTTCACAGTATGTAGACTATTAAATTGTTACTTTACATTACCTGTGTTTGTCACAGCTGGTTGCGTTACCATTAGTATAGGTTCCTGCTGCTGCTAGCCCAGCTTGATACTGTCACTGATGACAGCTTCAACTTAGTTTTTCTTAAGTGTAGTTTTTGTTTGTGTTTTTATTTCCTTTCTTCTTTCTTTCTTTCTCTCTCTCTCTCTCTCTCTGCCTCCAGACGGTGCAATGAAAGTATTGCATGCGTGGACTGGGAGTACAGGATGTTTTTGTATGTATCTGCATATGTCCATGTGATGGCCTCTGCACCAGTTGTTAGCCAACATTTGCTGATTGCATGCAGCCAGTTGTGTACTGATTGCAGTTCTCACTGTGATTTCAGGACAGTGCTATAAAAGGGTATGTGAGATAGGTGTTGCCCTTTCAGATTGTAAGGGCGGAGACCATGCTGGTATGCTGTGGACACTGTTCTGTGAGTGTAAAGGTTAGTATCTCTCTCATAATTCAGGCTGTGTTGTAGATTAACATTTCTCCATTCATCTCTCCTGTTTCCTGTACTAAGTGTGTATGTACACTGACACCTACAACTATATATATATATATATATATATATATATATATATATATATATATATATATATATATAGACATATATTTATATATATATATAATAACTGACATTATTACCTACTAGCTACCAACTAGCATGGCTGTTTCTGTTCACACACTACTATTATAGAAATCCACTAGACTTGACAGTAAATATACATGACATGCTTTGTGTACTACACATCCTATATTCCCTTTACATTCATTCCTACTATTACATGATATATTTATTCTAGCACAATGTTCTTATATGACAGTCATGGCTTAGTGGTAAGTCATGCAGACTACTGTTTCCAAGGTCTTGTGTTCGGGACTGACAGTGGAATTTTATTTTGCTTTTGAAATGACTACAGGACCTGTCATTCAGAGTGACTAAGGCACTTTTAAGCAGTTGTAACTGGGTTAGCGCTGGTTTGCGTGGAGCTCACGCATGCGCACTGGCGTTCAGCTCCGTGCACACCCGCTTACAACTGCTTAAAAGTGCTTACTCTTGTGCACACCCGCGCTATTTTCTTTGAAAGAAATGAAAATGGGGAGAAAAGAAAGTGGTGAAAAAGGGGTCACAAAGAGGGTAAGACAGTAGGGAAACAAGCTTGGGTTTTGCAGAAGGGATGTAGGCAAGGCTCATAGCTGCCCATTTCTTCATCAGCAACAGCTGTGCATATGTTTGTAATTTGGTGTGACATTTGAAACCTTCCACCCCTGAGAGAGGTGTAAGGACAACAATAATACTTGTACAGCCAATTGTAATTGACAGTTTCCATGTCCAGCAGACATGTGTGCGAAATGGGCAGCTATGTATGGGGCGTAATTTTTTTGTGGGTACAGAGTGCCCTTTTTTTTTCATGTGAGAGTGGTATGTCAGGTAAAGGAAGTTGGTATAGCTGGGGAGGTAGGTTGGGTAGGTCAACAGACAAGACAAACAAGATGCATACAGGGGCAGTGTATGACACATGTGGGGGGGTTACACAATTGACGGGGACGGATGTTTGGAAATCCAGAGCCCATGAGCCCACAGATGGCAACAGTGGAACTGATATCCCCACCCATGGGCAGTTGCCACTGTACCTTCGCTGCCCACGATGGGGCTGTGCTGGGAGCTGTGTAGGCCGGGCAACAGGCACGCCCATTAGTTGTGCCACCTGTACCTCAAGCTGGCGTAGGGGCCCAAGAACAGATTCCTGGATCTCCCTACGCACCACAGTCCAGACGCTACGGAGGGTGAGTGGTGGTTCTCCTCCAGCCACACTTACAGAGGGGGTCGAAGCCCATCCCCTGCAGCGCTTCCACCCGCAGGTGGCACAGGGCCACCGGAGGATGGTCCGGACTGGGCACTACTGCCAGGTGCACTCGCCAGCTGAGGTGGGAGAGGTGGGTCCGCTGGAACCCGCCTTCCCTGTCGTCCTATGTTTTGCATTATGTCATGACAGTTTGGGTTAGTAACATACAATACCATTCGCAATTAGTTGTAACAGCATGCATTAGTATTCCCATTAACCAAACACCCAGATATTCACACCATTGAACAGCGAGCATAACACATGCATAATTTGAACAGCAATACACAGTCCAACAACATGCAGGGTTGATTGATGGCAACAGGCCATCAGGTTTGGATCTATGAACAGGGCAGATGCATCAACATACATGCAAATATGTATGACCCAACAGGACAAATGTCCAGGGGTGTTAATTGTGATTGCACATACCAATTTCACGTGGAATGGATTATATGTGGTTATAGGGTAGGGTGAAGAAATTTTAATTAACACCTTCAAATACAAATACATATGCTGTACATTTCTAATAGCTGCAGATATATACACACTACAGTTCTACCTACATTTTCCTATGTGATAACTACTTCAAGTTGGTGATAGGAATGTTACTGCTACATCAATATACATTTTCATTTTTATTCATACACGTTCATATCTGGCTTTGTTCAGCTACATCATCCTGCTACATTTGCTTTATATAGCTATAGCAACCGTGGATGTTTGGTATTTCAGACAATCATACTATCTGCATATTGCAGACTGTGAGCAACATATCCAGATTTTGGGATACACATTCCAGCTGCAGGAACATTTTGAACACATTTCACAGTTTTGGTTCTGCTTGTCACATTCATTTCATTCTGTACTAACTGCAGTATACTTTATTCAGGAGTTATTACTACTTTATTGGTGGATTCATGACTCTTTCTCACACTCTCTCACTTTTTTTAATTTTACAATTCAGGATGGTACTTACTTCTAGGCTTTATTGACATGTTTTACCTGTAGTTATTATAATCCTTTCCAACAGTCTCACTTCTGTCATGTTTCAGTATTTCAACAGGGATATATTTCACACATGTGATTTGCTCATCTTCTGCAGCTGTACTTTTCAGCCTGCTGCAGGTTGTGTAGCAGGCTGAAAAGTACAGCTGGTCCCGGCTGTGTACTATTGTATTACTGGTGGGGCATCTTTATTTCAGACATTTTCATTTTTCTGTTTGGATTACAGACTGCAACACACTTTTGTAATCAAATAATACTTGCAAACACTCTTACACTGTTACTTGCACATTTTATTACTTAGTGACTACACTGCACTCTTTTGCTAACTGTCATACTTTTATATTTATTTACAGTTACAGGGAGAGGATTACTGACCTGCCTGGTGGCGCAACTGCTCCAGCCTATCGCCATAGGCTCTGCGGTTCGCAGAACGGACACCTGCAGCTGTAATATAAATAAAGTAATATTGGAATACACATCTCCATAATATCAGCTAGGTTAATTTCTTACATACATAAATAAATGTAACTTACTCAGTAGTGGGGCGTTGGGCATTTGCCAGGTCTCCTGGATCCAAAGGTTCAGTTGGTCCTGCTTATGTCTCTTCAGGTCCGCATGGTGGTGACGGACCTGCTCACCAGTCCTTGGAATCCCTGTGGCACTGGTGAGATCATAAGCCAACTGGTCCCACGCCTCAGCCCTATATGCTCCCCACAGGACCTGGCCCTGCATGAGTTGGGCCTCATGATTGTGGACAAAGAGCCAGACCATATATCTGAACTCCTCAATGCCCCACCTCTGTGCTCGGAAGCAACTACCCTCACCTACTCCTGACATTCTGGCTGCAAGTTAGTTCTACAATTGGTTATGCTGTGTATTCCCACCTATGGGGCTTATATATGCCGTTTTTCCCACACTTATCTGTGATTGGCCATTTTGGAATTGTATCAGCTTCACAAAACCTGCTTTGTCATGCTCCTCTTTCTATTCATTCCTATATATTTGCTATTACTGCATTTCTAAGTACCGCTGTCATGGCTAAGTGGTTCAGTACCTTGACTATGGTGCATGGTATCCTGGGTTTGAACCTGGCCACTGCTTTTTATATTTTATGACTGTCTAGACAGGCTAGGGGGTGTGTCTGTGTAAAGGCAGTTTTGTTACAGCTTGCTCAACGTTGCCCGTTGGTTAGCTTGTTGGCGCGGTGTGCAGCTCTGAGCAAACAGGTTACGCTGGTTTACACTTCATTTGGCTGTCAGCACGCATATTACGCTCAGTTCAGCTAGGGGCACACAGTTTCTGTGTGTTAAACCACTGCTCACCTACAGGCACTCATTTTGCACCTGTTAAACCACTGCTCACCTTTGGGCACTCATTTTACACCTGTTAAACCACTGCTCACCTACGGGCAGATGCACTCACCTTGTTAAACTGTAGCTCAGCTATAGGCACATCTGGCATTTTTTATTATTTTGTTATCTCAAATTTCTTCAAAATAAATGGCCTATTTCATTACATTTAACATAAAATATAATTTTATATTTGTACATATATGTCAGGGACTTGTTTCGTGCTTATTTCACTAAAAATAAAAATTGATGTTGTGGGGGCTCGAACCATGACTGCCTGTTCTTCAACCAAAGTCTCTACCACTACACTATTGCTTTTTGGCTTACTTTGCATAGTTAGTTTTTATATGCTTTAACACTTACTACTAACTGTGGCTGAGCTACTGGCATGCCCGTGCAAATGAGCGCACTCATGGGCAAACATCTTTACAATTAAAAAAATATATAACATGTTCATTTATAAAATTTTATGTTCATAGCCTGTGGAGGCATGTGTTGTGTTGTGTTTTTTTCACATTTCCATGTACTCTGTCATGGGGGTTTACTTTGGGCACTTTTACTCTTCTGGGGGCATGTCCGCTTGCAGGGCTTGGCCTACGGATACGCCCCCTACTGTCTTCCACGGTCCGTGTAAGCCTTAGGTGTAATTCAGCATGCCCTCATGCATATGCATGACATGCTGACGTCACACCGTTTAACTGCAGCCTCCGTGTAAGCCTTGTAACTCTTACACGGAGGCTTCGTGAGTCCTGCCCAATAAGTTTCATTTGCTTAAAAGTGTTTCTTATTTATAGTGAAAATCTTTTGAAAGTGAGGAGTAGAAGGTATATATATATAGTCTTTGGAATTTGACTTTTTTTTTCTTTTCTTCTTTCCTTTTAAGTCAAGAATAAAACCATCTGCCAGCCAGCTAACTAAATAAAATCTATTGACTCACTAGATTGTTACAGATTCTTGATAGACTTTTGTAACTCAGGTTAGTTTTTTCATGACTGCTCAAGACAAAGCAGCTCTATGCAAATATCTGTAGCAACATTTGTGCATTTTGAAGTCTTAGTTCCAGTTTTGCACAATGTATCCACAAATGTCTACATTCCTGTAATAATATTACTAATAGAAATTATCTGCAAGTTTTCCTGAGTTTGTAATAAGATGGAACGTTTGTAACAAATCACAACTGGTTAATGCTTTAACTGGTAAGATATTAGATGTACAAAGCTTATATCATATTTACCTAGTAACCTAGAATCTTTATGAAATAAAAATGACAGGATTATTTTCTTCCCAGAATATCAAATCTTTGTAGGTACTGGAGTCTGTGACAATGGGCAATGACTCATGGCTTTTAGATATCTATAAAAGTGTACTAAATTAGACAAATGATCTGCTTTGTTTCAGAAAGCCTTATTGTCTCCCACTATGCTTTTTTTTGGAGAAGAAGGATTGTCAAAAGACCATTCAAAACTTTCGTATATAACTTCTAATGTTTGCAGAAAGAAAATATCTTCTAATGGACAGCCTGGAGATTGGGAAGAAGTTCCCTCATCTGAATCCTGAGAAGAAGGAGCATGTCTCTCATAGAATTCCTCCTCTTCACTAGAAGGATCTACAGAAAGAGTACATTTTCTTTCCTCTTAGACTCTTAAAACCTGTACTGGTACCTGAAAAAGGTTTATGCCTCTGTGTTCTATTCACAGCCAAAGGAATGTTGTGATATGAAAGGAAATGTACTGAAAGGAGTTACACAGGACATAGCATAAGAAGATAGCACAGAAGTGTTAGGTTCCTTTTTCTGTATGTAAAGGCAAGACAGATGTGCTAGAGTCATCTTTCAGAAAAAAAAAATTACTTGATCCACTTTGATCAGAGTGAATACTAACATGCTCTGCTAAATCTTTTTGTTTAGCAAGCAACAAAATCAGAAAGGAGAATTTTGTTGCTATAAAATGAATCCACACCCATTTTGGATTCATACTTTATTCCTTAGAAACTGAATGAAACAAGTGGATTTACATTTTGCCTTGTCTTTGTATGCCTTCTTTGATGATTTCACTTTATTAGTTTTTCACCATCTTACATTTTTCTTCCACATCTTATCAGACATATTGGTATATATTTAAAATAACCATAAAGTTAAGAGAAACACATAAAATGATGCAAATCTAGTTAAAAATGGCAGCTTAACACAACATGGAAGTATTTAACAGCATTTTGAATGAAAACCTTTCATGAAAAAAGTACATGGTCAGTGAGCATAAGACACTACCAAGACAAAATTACTCTGGTGTTAAAGCAGGATGTGAAGCACTCAAAGCGTCAAGGTAAAGTAATGCTGGGGGGCAGAGCCAAGATGGCCATCTGAATGGAGCACAATTTTAGAGCTCTGTAAAACTATTTATTTAGACAGAACTTTAGTCAAGGATTACTAATAATTTTATAAAGACTTATTAATAATGGTTCAAACTTCAAGGTTACAGATTTTGGTGGATCTACCCAGAAAAATTCCTGTCAAAAATTATTGGAGACTTTATCTGTGTGAACATGAACAGATTCAAGCATTCTCAAACAGACTCAGCACTTAAGAAAGAAATGCAGATGGTGACTTCAACTCTTCAGGCACTGTCCTTAAAAATAAATGATTTTTAGCAAAACATTGAAAACCTCAGGGAAGACAGCCTTAAACAAACTGAAATATTTAATGAATTACTTCAACAACATCAAAACAAAATACTGGATATAGAAATTGCTTTAACTAATATCTATGGGAGACTTAAAGAAAAAGAACTAAAAACTGAATTTCACCTCAAACAAAACACTTTGCTCCAGAATAAGCTTGATGACTCAAAAAGATGGGAAAGAAGGTATAATATAAGAATTTTCAGTTTCCCTGAAAAAACAGGAGGAGAGGACATTTATTTTCTAAACCATTGGATCCATGAAATATTAGATTTTCAAGAAGGTTTTTACTATGGAATACAAAGAGCACATGGAGCAATAGGAAGACCAGCACCAACTTCCTCCTCATCTCCAATGAGAGCCGCAATTATAACATTTCTGCCATTTATAGACAAATAACATGTTCTAAAGACTGCCCGGAGGAAGGCCCCTTTAAAATTTAATCAAAATCTCATCAGATTTGACAATGACTATTCTACTAGGGTTTTTAACATGAGGATAACATGCTGGACACTTGTTAAACTTTTAAAACAAAATAAAATTAAGGCTTAAATCATATACCCTGCAAGAATCAAATGGCATCTTTACAATGGAACAGGAACATTTAGCAATCTAGATGAAACATCTGCCTTTATAAAAACAGAAATAATTTCCATTCCTGAAGATATGGCCTATTTTTCCACTACATTAAAGAGATCTCCATGAAAAAAAAAAACACTTGGACAGATGAAAAAAGAAGAAACAAAACACTGATATTACATCTGCAAATTCCAACAAATCTCTCAAAGCATCTATAGGTAAATGACTCTTATGTCCTTCTTGCTAACAAATACCTCTGGATTTACTAAACCTCCATGCAGGACTAGCTAAGTCCTGCATGGAAGCACCCGTTTAGGAGCAAGACAGCAGCATGCCATGCATATTAATAAGGCATGCTGCCCAAGCTCCTAAACTTAAACAGAGCATGTAAGAGTGAGGGGGTGTGTCTGAGAGCAGAGCTCTCAGAATAAACATGCCCCCACAATGTAGAACAGGAGAAAGGGGTAAGAAATGAGCAAGACCGCTTATAGGTGTCCTCATATCCCCAGCAACAGTCACCCATGTGTACAAAAGCAACAGTACAAATAAATAAACTAAAGAAACCCTTTAATTCTTTATTTTACAAATCTGATTGAAGATAACCGTAGGTGTGCGGGTGTGCCTATCACTTAGCTGTGGTTAAAGCAGCTTAAAAGGCTGAAGAGGAAAGCAAGGAAGAATATGCAAATGAAACAGCACAGCAATAATGTAGTGGGCAGAGTATTTACCTAATGAGTAGGCATTCCTGGTTCGAGTCCCAATGCAGCACAGTCTATTTTGCATGGCAAAGCACTGTATAACCAATATTTTTCTTGCAAAACCCACTAAATAATATATATTTATGAACTCGAGTACTACAGAAAATGCACATGTGAAGTGTCAGTGTCATGATGAATAAAGCACTAGTAAGCAGCTTTAAGCACAAATAAGCAGTATCAAGCACATTTAAGTACTAGTAAGCGTGTTTAAGTGTGTTTGCATGGGGGTAAGCACTGCCTACACAGATTAAGCAATGTAGAAGCTAACTGAGTGTAAAAAACTGTAACCAGAAGTAAGCAGTGCTTACCTCCATGCAAACCCCCTTACAACTTCTTTAAATTACCTTAATCACTCTGTATCCAATGGCCTGTGTTTTGCCCAGCAACAAAATAAACAGCCTCTACAAGTCTTGAAGCCAGGACCCTGCACACCATAAACAAAGTGATTTACCACTAAGCCATTCCAGATATACAAAAAGATGATATTTTCATAAACATATCATCCAGCCCAGTCATGCAACAGTACAGAGAATGTATACCAACATCTACATGTATGTGTGTGTGTAAATATATTAATATCTAAACAGATGCAACATATATATATATATATATATTTTTAGAAATATATACATATATAGAAATATATATGAACATATATACATGCAAATACCTACATCAACACATATATATGTCTACACCTATATGTCTACATATACACAGCAAGGTACATATATGTATGCAGATATATATATATATATATATATATATATATATATATATATATATATATATATATATATATGTAGGTATATATGGACATAGTCATATATATGTAAGCAGATATACATATATCTATATAGGTAGATGTGGCCATACATCTGTAGATAGCAATGGTAGATTAACAAAAACAAATATGTCCACATGCACCATTTATGGCGTTGAGAGGCCCCAAACAATATATGTCTTGTGTGAATAGGCATACCCCCCCACAGCCAAACACATCCACCCTGCAATACACTACCTAGTGTTGTAGTTCCCATAACTAGGACCTGACATGACATGGGCACAAGATGTTAACTGTACTACATCCCACATGTATGATGTCAGGCTGGTATTGGTAACATATTCAGTACAGTCTGGCTCCCACAGGACCTGTAAAATGTGGAAGCTATCAACATCCCCAGGATACATATTCACAGTCACATATATGCAGATACAGATATAAATATATATATACATATATATATATATATATATATATATATATATATATATATATATATATATATATATATATATATATATATATATATATATATATATATATATTTTATTTACATATGTATATATAGATATATATGTGACTACACATTCCCACACAGAGATATGTACAGTAAGATACATATGTAGAAGGTGCACAAAATATGGAACAGCCACTATGCCTACAGTTATCACCTGAACAACTGGACACTGTATGGGCCACCCATACAAATGACAATTGTTGCCTGCAATGTATACCCACAGAGAGGTCATAGGAATAACACCACACACAGGTTTGCAGAAATGGAAACCCTTTATTTGTGTACTATGATAGTTCTACATGCCATGTCATATAGCTGTTCAGACACTGACAGCCATATAAACAGAGTAATGCAACTGTGAAACAGTTATACCAATACAGTAGTCTGGAAAGGTTCACAACTGTTGCTGTCCAGGCCAAGCCCTTTAAATTGTACAATAGTAAAGACAGACTGGGCCACAGGATACCAAACAATCAACAGTATGTAATGCAGGTGCATATTTCAGCAGCCTCTATCTACACTCTGCACAAAAGCACTAGGTGGTAAAGACTTCAGCTGACCTTATGGGATGTAAGTGTTACATAACAAGGCATAACTGACACCATCACAAGTACACTGACAAACAGATCAGTCTGTATGGCAGGAGGCAGTAGACCTGCATTAACCCAATTTATGTAAGTAATGTAAATATAGGTGAAGTATACGTTACTGTACATCCGGATACCTTAAGGCAGATACCCCCACATTTTGTAGCAGCCTAGGTCATTTATGGTGTATCCACCCCCTCCTAGACCCAATAATCCAGGCCCATACACCACTGTTACATAAACTGGCCTCTGGAGTGCATAAGGGCACACATGTATTGTGTAGGTGAAGGCCACACATATATGGCCCCAGCCCCACCGTATGTGTTGGGGACACAACAGCAGTGGACTGATAGCGGCAATGGCAGTGTGATATACTCACAGCCCACTGCAGAACAACCCCTGACAGCATGTCATATGTGCAAAGATTGGTATGTAGATTGAAGACAGAGGCTGGAACACAGGCCCATATGTGTATTGTCTTCACAGACATGGTGTGTGTAGGAGGTCACATCTGCTTTTCACATGTGTGCCATTGGCTACTGACAGACATCCTAAGGACATCATAATAATTTACCACTGCTAGTACATAATGCCCCTGTGGACTGCAGCAGAGATATTGGCCAATATAGGTGGACATTCTGACACATTCTGTACAGTCCAGAGGTATACACAGAACCCCTTTGTGCAAAACATGTGTTCCATGCCTGACCATATTGATGTTGACAGCCATGTAGATGGGTATAACACATAACGACTGGTATACAGTTGTCACCATAGGTTATGCATTCACACACCCCTGTCTGGCCTGACACACAATAACTACTGGTACAGGGGTGCCATAGCCACATACTACCCACTAGATATTGACATACATCCGTACAGCATCCCACTGCTCTGTCTAACATACATGACTGTTAAGGGAGGCCCGGCAGCAGTACATCTGGCAAGTATCCGCACATGACATCTCACTGGGTAAGTACACTATGGTGCTAGGCATGTAACAATGCACTGTGCAGGCTACAAGCAGACTGGCTCAACATTGGCCTACAGCCTACATGGGGGAATGCACATGTACCTGCATATATATAGCAGGCTCTACAGGCATGTCACAGCACAGGGTAAGATACACCTGTGTGAAAGTGCATAACCACAACCAATGTGAACTCAGCCTCAGCCACATACGGTAAGTCAGCATAATATTACTGTATATGGACTATCGCTTCAACACCATCCTCATATGTGCAGCTCACAGACTAACCCTACATATACTGGGCTGCTACACAGTTTGGTCTGATGGCTGTCTGTGGTATGGGACGTGTGTGTATGGCCCTACAAACATGTAAGCCACTACAGTAACATACAGTGGAGCAGCATGTAACATCAGATAGGACGGAACCTAGAACACTGACATTTACATTAGTCTGCACACAGGCTCAAGTACATATTAACAATACACACACTGTTGACATTCACCATATGTACACAGACCTCAGTACTGTACAAACATCCACAGATTGTCCAGGTTATGTCATCAAATATAACCCCTACTGTACATAACATGTGTAGCAGTCTGATATCTCACTGGCTTGTTATCAGATATGATGACAGTAATTATGGTGTACAGGACATATGCACCTCTTACTGCATGACATATGTACAAAGATTGACAGAGTTGTGGCTGGAAGCACATACACAGGGCCAATATTGACATGTTGCTGTGATAACCTCATGCATTTACTGTTGTAACAGGGTTTGTTGCAACATATGTCCTATGAGGGATATGAAGTCAGCAACTGTCACGGCATTCACCATTTATAGACTGCAATCCTCACAATACCTTCTGCAGTTCACAGATAGATGCTCTGTGGGTAACACATGACACCAAAGGCACAACACACTGTCCAGTCTACAAATGACCCTACAGATGGAGATTCCTCATAAACAGAGAACTGACATAGCAGGTATTGCAACATGTAGGACAGCCATATCCACACACACACTGTTAAACCAGCATTAGTCCAAATGCAGTATAGCAGCACTTACAGTCTGTAGTCAGGTCAGGCAAATCCCCCTCCTGTGTGTTGCCCTGTTTCCACAGTGTATGTTGTTAGTGGTAAATCCCCAATCCATCTGAGATGCTGTTTGCAAACAACAGATCTAGTTCCTGCTCACAATGAATGGAAAGGGCCAACACCAACATGATGTTCCTAGATATTGGAGTGTGTTTCCATGCAACTGGCCATGGGAATGTTACTACAGCTGTTCCACATGCAATCAGCTAGGGGAGGGCTGCAATTCATGCAAAGGCCATCAGCTGATCATGAGCATCACTTACATGCTGCTACCAAAGCAAAGCAGGTGTAGGTCTCCACATCCACCAGAGAGGGAGTGAGAGAAGCAGACAGAGGCAAAGACCAGTCAGGGAGGGGTGGGAGAGTAAAACATAAGCATGCTTGTGTCACACACCTACCAGCACAATGTTTCAAACCCCTAATGACTAAGTAGTGCTATCATAGCTGTATGCAGTGATTGGATGCACACATAGGTTACCTATTATGGAGGCCTCAGAGCATATATGTGATGCTGAGTGACATCTGCAACAGGGATATGGTAACTATACTGTAGGTGATGTACACGTGCCTGTCCACATGAACAGGTGCCAGCGTCAAACAGCCACACTCTCACAGGGATGCACACACATTGACACACTTGGCAGGGCCAGGATTACAACTCATCAGTAGTGAGATTGCCACAATACATCACTGTGCAGGTATCACATGCACCATATGGGTCATATGGAGGTTGTATGGGCAGAGAGCATGGGGAGGTGTTTGACATCAGACAGCATGCTTCAGTATGCCAGTGGGGGTTGTAGTGAGTGTGGATGTGATCATATGCATCATACAACACACACACAAACACACAGGGTGCCAGTACTGGGTGCATTTCTGCACAGGTGTGTGGTGGTCGACTGTGCCAGACAGCTATACAAGGCTAGGTGATGGGTATACCTTGGCATCATGCCACATGACAATGATCTGCATTGTGACTCAGGGCTGTAGTTTCTGCATTTGCCCAAACAGATGGGTATTGTATCCCCCATCCAGTCACCTGGGTGACTATTGCGTGTGGTCAATGCTGTGCATCACTTAACATGTATGTGTTCCTTAGTCCATGACATGGATGGTGACTGGGATGTGCACACCTCCCACAGGCATATACAGTGACATGTAGAACTGTACCTGGAGTGTCTGACCCATGTTGTGAACACACATTATCATCAGATGTGCCAGTCTTGCCCATCTGTGGCGGGAACTGGTAATGGACAGCAGGTTTACCCTGTACCTACATGTATAGCATGCTAACAACATTTCCTGGTGTCAGTGGCATCTGTCCATACAGGGCATGTTGTCAGGCATGGTATGTCCTTTGTGGGTCAAATTTGATGGCATCACGCATTGCAGCTCTCCATTGGGGAACACAGGGAAGGTGCACTGTCTGCATGTACGTGCATATTGGACAGATGGACAGGGTGCCATGCCCCCTGTAGCCCAGTACAATCACTCCATAGTTACTATCAGTGGCTAATATGCAGTGTATGGCCCACATATTGGCTGTTGTCTAGGCATGTGTGTGTGTGTATGAGACATGGGTTGAGAGTGTGCTCTGGGTAATATTGGGGTTGCTAACTGTGATTGCCTGGCCTTGATGTCACATGTATGGGTATGGCTTTGCACCCCAGCCTCTCAGCTATTTCACATTTGTTATCCCTGTACGGTGGACATTGTGATATATAGTAGGGCCATCATATAAGAAATATGCAAAACCCACTCCACATTGGGCACAGGTGTCACACCCACCTCCACACAGTATACGAGTTACAAACACACCCACAGATACACAGCTGTCATGTCTGGGAGTAGAACCCCTACCTAACTAGTTTATTACACTACAGCACTTCACAGTTATAGTATGCGCCACAAAGATTACTGGAGCATGCCTTCCCCAAAGGTGTATATCACATTGGATGACATCAGCAGAATTGCCAAAGTAAGACATTCAAATTGTAGTTAGTGTGACTAGCCTAAAATGCATTGCTCCCTACACAGATGGTGACACACACACAAAATATTCACTACTGACATGTGTGGGTATAGACCCCCTAACAAAGGTCTAGATCACACTACAGAATAGAGCTGTTATAAGGCACACCACAGGGATTATTACAGAACTCCTTCCCCAAAGGTGTATTTCACAATGAATGACATCAGCAGGATTGCCAAAGTAGGGCATTTGAAATGTACTGAGTGTGGCTAGCCTAAAATGCATTGTTCCCCTACACAGACAGTGACACACACACAAAACATCCACAACTGACATGTGTGGGTATAGAACCCCTAACAGAGGTCTATATCACACTACAGCATGGAGCTATCATAGGACACACCACAGGGATTACTGGAGAGCTCTTTCCCCAAAGGTGTATTTCACAATGAATGACATCAGCAGGATTGCCAAAGCAGGGCATTTGAAATGTACTGAGTCTGACTAGCCTATAGTGCATTGCTCCGTACACAGACATTAAAACACACACAAAACATCCATAACTGCCATGGGTGGGGGATGGAATCCTACCAGGGGTTCTAAATCACACTGCAGCAGTAAGCACTTATGGCATGCACTACGGAGATTACTGGGCTACTACCTTCCCAGAGGTGTATTTCTAGGTGGATGACATCAGCAGCTTTGCCAAAGATGAGCATATGATTGTAGGGAGTGTGACTACACTAAAAAGTATTGCTCTCTACACAGACAGACTCACAAACACACTTGCCATGTCTGGGATTAGAACACCTATCTAACTACTTTATCACACGATGGCAGTACTCAGTTACAGGATGCACTACAGAGATTATGGAGCTGCAATCTTCCCAGAGGTGTATTTCTAGGTGGATGACATAGCAGCCTTGCCAAAGTTGAGCATATGAATTGTAGGGAGTGTGAATACCCTAAAATGTATTTCTCTCTACACAGACAGATCCATACTTGTATGTCTGGGATTAGAACATCTATCTAACTACTTTCTCACACTACAGCAGTATGCAGTTACAGGATGCGCTATGGAGATTACTGGGCTACAATCTTCCCAGAGGTATATTTCTAGGTGGATGACATCAGCAGCCTTGCCAAAGTTGAGCATATGAATTGTAGGGAGTGTGACTACACTAAAAAGCACTGCTCTTTACACAGTCAGAGACAGACAGACATGCACACAAACACACACACACACACACACACACACACACACACACACACACACACACACACACACACACACACACACACACACACACACACACACACACACACACACACACACACACACACACTCACAGTAGCCAAGTCTGTGATTAGAGTTCCTACCTAACTAGTTTATCACACTACAGTAGTACACAGTTATGGAATGTGGAATGGAGATTACTGGGCTACAATCCTCCCAAAGGTGTATTCCACAGTGGATGACCTCAGCAGGCTTGTCATAGTAGGGCTGTGGGGAGGGCAGTGTGTGTGCATGGGCCATAACCCATTCATCTAGGAGTTGACACGACCACATGCGGGCACACACAGGGTCGTATTTCACAGGTACATGTATACAGCTACTAGATGACTACTTCCTTTTACAGTCATGTTGTACAGCTGGCAGGTGCACCACAGTCTGTAATGCTGGCAGATACTGGTGGCTAGTATCTGCAGTGAGTGACATCTGAACCTCATGTATTTGTGGCCCTTTGGCTGTGTGCTGGGTGGGACAGGCCTGGATGGCTCCTTGTCACAGTCACCCTCTTCCCCACATCTATGAATGTCTAACTTTGGCTTATTTTAGTGTGTTGTCCTTACATATATATCTGTATTCCTATCCATTGTGTGTGCAAGGCAAGAGTGGTGCATACTGATGAGTGTCTGCACTAACAACTGCGACTGCAAGATATGTCTGATCCACTGGTGTTTGCAGAGATGGCCTTCATGTGTTTAAGTGTCTGAGCATGCCCGGTATGACCTTTCAGTATGTTGTTGACTGACATTGCCTTCATTTCTCTAAGTGTGTGAGCATGTCCAGTATGGCCATCTGTACTGAATGTGTAGATCGAGTCCAGGTAGTTTGTACTGCAGTGCTGACCTTTGTGTTGTACACCGACAGGTAGCATGATGTCTCTGCAGGGTATCCATCGATCATTTGGCTTTGACTGTTACTACATTTCTGCATATCGGGGGGGGGCACATCTGACTATTTCTACATTTCTACGCAGGATTGGGGAGGCACACCTGATTGTTACTGCATGTCTACATAGGGTGGGAGGGCACACCTGACTATTTCTACATTTCTACACAGGATTGGGGGGGTCACACCTGACTGTTTCTAAATGTTTACATAGGATGGGGTGCACACCTGACACTTGTACACATTTGCTAGGACTGTACTGGTATGTCAGGTACTTAATTTCATTCTGTAGGCTTACCTATCGTGCTGACTGCAGGCATACAGGTGTACTACAGATCTTAGCTTTTAATTACCTGCATATTAGTTTCTGACTTGCTACCCTTCAGAACTGACATCCCACTGCCTGACCTGCTGTAGTCTGTCTGTGTAACTCTGGGGTTACCCATAGGCCTCATTCAGAGGCCATAGCACAGCCTTTCTTTATGTTTGACTACTCCTGTCCTGCTGACTGTGACTGTTGTTGGGTATGTGAAACCCCTGCCTGGCATGTGCGAGTCACTTACCTTGCGGGTGTCCTAGTATTAAGGGTGGTGCTGCAGGGCAGCCTATGTCAGATGCACATAGTATACTCCCTACACATGGTTAAGCACAGGTGGTGTAATGTTTGGCATCCCTTTTACTCTATGTGAGAGAGGTGTTATTCCCTGGTTCCCTCCTGTGCCGGTGTATGTGCTATGCGTTGCCTCTTTGCCAGAGCCAGGGCATACTGGGCATGCCTCCTTCTGTCTACCGGGGCAGGCTTTGATTGTTCCTACTCAGAGTCACTCTGTGCCTGTGCAGGCTTGAAAATGGTGGGGGGCTGGGTGGCCCTGCCCCGTTCTGTTCCTGCTGCAGCTGTTTCCACAGGGTCATATTGTGTAGCATGGTGCATACAAGGACAATTTGGCTACATGTAGCTGGTGAGTACTGCAAGGCTTCACTGGATGTGTCCAGGCACCGGAACCATGATTTGAGCATCCCAAACACACTCTCTACTATAATTCTGGTCTGTGCATGTGCCTCATTATGGAGTTCTTGTTCGGGTATGTGTGCATTTCTGATGGGTGTCAGCAGACATGGCTCCAGTGTGTATCCAACATCCCTCACTAGGCGACCGTCATGGATGTCCCCATTGGCAAATCTCTGGTACATCTGCATCAGATGCCAGATGTGGGAATCGTGATAGCTTCCAGGGCAGCCAGCACACACATTCGTTATTATGCCCTGGGCATCGCACACGACCTGGCAGTTGATGGAGGGGAACCCCTTGCAGTTGATGTAGACTCTACCCTGCTCACCAGGTGGTGCTTTGATGCATATGTGCGTGCAGTCTATAGCACCCACTACCTCAGGGTATTCTGCTATTTGGTGGAACAGTTGCATTTTGTTGGGCAACACCTCACGGGTGTTGGGGAAATATATGTGCTCACCGACATGTGCTGACATGGCATCCAAGGAACTGGTGGAGTACCCTGGATGCTGATGCCTGTGAAATCTCTGTCATATCTCCAGTTGTCCTTTGGAAGGTACCTGTAGCTAGTATTCATAGGCCTGCACATACCTTGTTATCCACTGGGATGGGTCCCCTCTGTTAGTTCTGTGTGTCAGGCATGGCCGTCACAGCTCAACAATTTGCTGTAGGACGTCCCTGTCCACCCTATCATGCTCCATTATCTCCAGCTCATGTAGCCCCTGGTAGGTTACCCTGGGTCTGTACACCCTTCTCCATCTTCTCACTGTGAGTTGGTCGACAGCATTCACATCCTCACCACCCTCAGCCACTTCCACAAGTTGCTGTATGATAGTTATAGCAGCCCCTATCATTTTGCTGTTGTGAGTGTTAAAAGTTCTCCGCTTGTTTACACCGGTGGTGTAGAGTGTGGGAAAAGCCAGGGGGGGAGGTGTTTGCACAGTTTATAGTAGTGTTCTGGGCTGGGCTGGTCTGCTGCCTGTGTAATTGGCTGATTCTGATACATTTCACCTGCCAGCTAAGCTAGTTTTCCTTGATTACCTTCCTACTGCTGTTTTCCCTTCCCATTGCCTTCCTGTTTAAGCCTGTGTGCGCGCTGCACAGAGTGCTCAAATGTGCACACTGCTGCTATTTCCTGGTTTAACTTCTTTTTTCTTCCTGTAAAACCTGGTGCATGGCATGCATACCCGCGTAGGCTTTGTAAAGAGTGCTAGGCAGGTTTAGCCACACCCCCTAGCTTAGCTGTGCTAAGGTAGGAGCAAACCCGAGCCACAGGGCTCCAATCCACTTACAGTATGCCTGACACACACACACACCCCCCCCCCCATTATGTTACCTAACTCCTAGGCTTTCAGCAAGCTATTCCTACTCTTACACTGTTGGGACCTGACTCACATGCTGGGGAAAACTGGGATTCACTATCCTTCCCCTCATTTGCATAGGATTGCCTGCTAATGCATAGTTACATGCATAGCCGGCGTTAGGCACCTGCCAAAGCCACGGCCGCGGGGAGCCCCTGATTTTCTCCCTACATACGAGGGCCCCCATATGAAGCAGCCATGGGTTTCAACATCGCTTCCACTCCTTGCTTGTCTCCTCGTTCATTCGGCAGTGTCGTTGCACAAGTCCGCCTTTTTTTTTTCCCCTGAAAGAACTTGCTTCCTTGATGGCTGCAGCCAATGAGGTCCCTTGTTTTACTTATTAGCTGCTCTCATTCAGGTCCGCTTCAGTGAAGCAAGGGACCTGATTGGCTGTAGCAAGTCTAATACAAACAGACTTTTAAATGTCCGCTGTTTCCCTTTCTTTTTAGATGCAGCAGCACATTTCGCAAAGCAGTAGCAAACACACATATGCACAGAAAAAACACCAGTACTCACAGTTCGAGCTCCTGTCAGCTGTTGCAAATAATCCTGTATGCCGCTCATATCGCTTAGGGAGTTGATATCTATAATATCCAGACATCCTGGTTTAAACGAGTATTGCTTAAGAGTTTCAACTGTCATCTGACAGTAAGGACAAGTGGGCTTGGAGAAAACAACAACTTTATCTCCGTTGATTTTGGCATTTACAAACTCATCCATATTGTTGCCTCTTTACCCATTTCTGTCTCTAACTGACTCCTACTGCAGCTACTGTTGATTACTGCATACCTTAACCTCCTACAACTTAACCATGCCTAACAGCCTTCTATTGATTGTGGGCGGGTCTTTTTTGGGTTGCCACCTTTTCATATGCCCAAAGTTGGACATTTTTGGGACACACATCAGATTTTACAGGCTGACACATACCCGCGGTCAGTACAAAGGACTTTTTTGCCTAAATAAAAGCTTATTCTTGTAGCAGTTTAGTTGCTTATTCTGTTTCTTGTAACATTTAGGTATTTTAGATACAGAAATAACTATTTTATGCAACTATTACATAAAATATGGGACATAATTATATCCTACAATCTCAGGGCATTTGCCATTTTTAATATTTTTTGTCAGTACACAACTGCCCAAAGAGGGACTGTCCCTCGCAAAGTGGGACAGGTGGTAACCCTCGGCTTTTCCCATCTGAACCGCCCTAAGGAGTGCTCCTGGAAATGGGTGGCTAGAACATGTAGTTACATTTTGGATCTTAATACAAACAAACAAAAAAAATAATCTTCAAGGAGATAACACTTTCATATTATCCAATGGCATTTAGAAACACATTTCACAGTCTCATACATGAGGAAAGTTGCTATGAACTTTGTTCCTAGTTTGAATAGATTGCATTTTGGGAACACAAGCCATTCTATTAGCCCTTTTAACATGCATTATAATCTATTGATATTAAGAGTAGGCAGATGTATGGGAACACAAGCCATTCTAGCATCCCTTTTAGCATGCATTATAATTTATGGATATTCACAGTAGGCAGATGTAGAAGGAAGAACATCTGAAAAGATAAGCTCGGGCATGTGTTAGCAGACTGGGAAGAAGGACCAGATGATGGAGTACACGGTTTAGAGTGTTTCAAGGGATAACACATTTAGTTTTAAAGGATTTTCTATCAACTGCAGAAAAGGTAAGTTGCTGGGTTTATTTTTAACTTTATTTTTTGCTGGGGGGGTGAGAAAACCTAGGGAGAGGATTGTATAACTTTTTTTCTGCAGAGTTATTACACTAAGATGATTTCTGTGTGTGTGTGTGGGGGGGGGGGGTGAGGGGCTGGGGTTGTAACAGTTTTATTTTATCTTTGTCCAGAATTCTTCTGCTAAGAGGCTGAGGAAGGAAGGCTTGTTTGTAATTAATGTCCAGATTTGATGTAGTTTTTTATCTAGTCTTGCATAAGAATATTCAATATTGCATTTTGTTTTGTGTACAATTGTGCTGAAATATTGGTAGTGGGTGGATAGTGGCTGTGAGAATGCTGCAGAATATACAGATATTTTAATTTATACCAATGCAAACCCTGTTCTGCTAGTATGTTTTGTGTATACTGGCAATGTTTACAACTATGCCTGATGCTACACCTTTGTTCTATGATAATTTTTTGCTCTGTCCAGAATTATTGTGCTGAGAGGTTGGGAGGGGAGTTAGTGGCTGTGAGAATGTTACAGAATGTACAGCTGCTGTTTTAATGTATACTAATGCAAACCCTGTTATACTAGTATTGTGTACACCGGCAGCGTTTACAACTAAATGTGGGGTCACACAACGTATGCTACTGCAAAATCTTATTCCAGCATCATTATTAGTTCATAAGCCCAGTATTTTAAATTCTTAATGTTCAGTCTTACTGTAGTGCTGTCCATCATGTGTGGGTGTCTATGTCCTGTCTGCAAGTCTGTGTAACTGTCTGCCTTGTGTCTGTGACCTGTGTGAGGGAGTCTGTGTGGGTGTCTTTGTGTACTTCTGCGGGACTAGCTACCTTGATGCTTTACAGAGGCTTGCCATAATGTAATATTACTTCTAAATGCCAGTCAGTGTGTGTGTGTGTGTGTGTGTGTGTGTGTGTGTGTGTGTGTGTGTGTGTGTGTGTGTGTATTTGTGAGTGGCTACCTTGCTGTGGTACAGGGGCTTGTCGTAATGTAACATTAGTATTAAATGCCAGTCAGTGTGTGAAACTCTGTCTGTGGCTACCTTGCTGTGGTACAGTGGCTTGTCATAATTTATTGGTACTAAATTTTATTTATTTAACATTTGTTGACTGGGAAAGTCCGACTAGGACAGAGTCTATTTTTAGCAGAGGCCCAGGGAGAAATGCTGCAGAGGCATGTTTTGGAATGTGGGAGGAAACCACACGAACACAGGGAGGACATGCAGACTCCACATAGAAGGCAACCCAGCTGAGAATCGAACCAGAGATCCTCTTGCTGGGGGGGGGGGGGGGGTAAAGATAACTGCTGCACCACTGTGCAATCCCATGGGGTCAGTGTGTGTGTGTGTGTGTGTGTGTGTACCATTGTGAGTGGCTACCTTACTGTGGTACAGGGGCTTGTCATAATGTAACATTGGTACTAAATGCCAGCCAGTGTGTACCTTGACATTTCAAGTCTATTTAATGGTCTGAATGTAATAACATTACACAGTGATTGTTAAATGGTGCTGCATGAGCTTGATAGGAAAGGAGGTGTGATGGCACTATGGTCACACTTTTTATATTCTCCTGGGTAGGGCCCCCAAATTGAATCTTGCTGGGGGCCCCAAAATACTAACACCGGCCCTGGTTACATGTCTCACAATGAGCCTCCCCCCTTAGCAACCACTACTCACTGGTCATGTTGTTTTCTGCCTGCCATTGACTTGCATGGCAGAATACTGATTTTAGTTAGAATGCTTACTTTAGGCTCATTTTGTTATTTTCCCCTTGATCCTGTTTGCGCGGCATTGCCCTACGCTTAAACAGTTGAGCTCTGCTAAAAAACATAAAAGTTGATTTTTGTATTTTTTTTTTATGTTTGCAATGCCAATGGCCTTATACTTGGCCATTGGCATGCTTACTACGTGATATGCAGACTTTATTTGGAGCTGTCACAGCTCCCTTTTTGATTTTGCAGAAATGTACTCGGTTACTAACCGAGTACATTTCTACAGATAGCACTAGTCCTGCACGGATGTTTGAAAGCTTCCTGGATTGCAAAATCACCTCATTTGCATAGATTTCTCCTGCAAATGAGGTGAGTTGCATACAAGGGCTCCATCAGTGCAGGATTAGTGCAGGAGCACTCGTGCACACCTCTGCAAGCTGTTCCTGGATTGCACAGCCGACATATTGCCTGCTTGAGCTCCTGCACCAATCTTGCATGCCATGCAAGCTTTCGAGAATCCAGGGGATAGTCTTTTAATTAGATGTGCTGTAGCTTATTTTACTCAAGATCTTTTAATCAAAATACGTATTGCCTTTATCATTCATCTATAATTTCATGGTATTATTATTACAACAAGTAATACCAAATGAAAATACAAAACTAATGTCTCAGCTCATTACAGGTAATTTTGATTTAATTTTATGCATAAACTTGTTAAAACTGAGCGTTTGGCATTACTCTAACTTGGTGCAGTCTCACTTGATTAAACTGCCTTTATTTTGTCTGTTTAAAATGTTTCACACAAAATGATTTTATTAGTTAACACAATTCAACTCCAGCTTTCTAAAATATGTTTAAGTTTTTTTAAGTAAAAATGGCTTAGAGACTGTTAATATATTTGGTTGTTGTAAATACTAGGAAAATGGCCAGAAATGTTCACATATTTAACACTTTCAATAAAAATCACCTCATTATCCTGAAGTGAAGCTTTTCTTACCTCAAGGAGCCTTGCATGCTATTTAAACCACAGAGTTTCATACTTGTTCTCTGAGAACTCCCTGGGTATTCTTCTTTTTGTAACACACGGGAAGAGAGGGGGAGGATTTTAGTGATGCACCTTTGGATTCAAATATACGGTTTGTTTGCTGTGATTTCCTGAAATTACTAAACTATTGAGGTCAGCTTTTATTTATTTTAAAATATTATTAAATAGTTATCTTGTGTTAAACATATGCAGTTTTTGTTAGATTGAAGGTGCTAAATTAATCTTTGTTTCTAAGTATTATACTTAACACATACAGATCATGGTACTACTTTTATTCTTACTAATTTACACTGTTACAAGCCACCATGCACTTTATAATATCTGAAATGTGAGTGTGGGCTTGAGATATTATACAATATAAGTCTTTTGGCAGTGCAAAGGTATATTTTTCTGTCCTTAAGCATTCAGTTAGGTGCTTTAGATGTTATATAAGAATCTCAAGCTGAGTATTATGCTGTGATTATCAGTTTGAAATAGTATCCCCCATATTATGATCTCACAGTATTCTACCAGAGATATAATTACTGATGCTTTCAGGTGAGAGTAAGCAGCAGGGTCCCTGGTCTTTTTTAGATAGGATAGGATAGCAATTCTACAAAGATGCAAAGATTTGAACATTATGTGTTTTTTTAGGTTCTGTGATTTGAACAGACTGTATTGATTGTTTAATAAAGCTGTAGTTGATGTGGACATTTTTCAGGGGGAATATATTTGAATATAACTTCAGATACTATAGAAAACAGGAATTATTCAAAGAAGTTACTGATAAAAAAAAGTTGAATTTCATTATACAGTGTAAGTGATTAGCCTCTTGAGACAAATTAAAATTATTACTGTAGGATATGATTAACTCATTAACTCATTGTGAGACTTTGACTATTCCCACTGACATCATATGGATGCATTAAACACTATTAAAAAGTTATTTTTTTAAATGTAGTGTAAACATTTCTTTATAGACATAAGAAGATAAGGATTGAGATTCTACTAAGCTTTAGAAGAAATGACAGTTAAACATTAGTGATGCCAAGTAAGAACATGACCTGGATGCACAAAATACTTCACTTTGATAATAATAATTACATCATGATTAGTTTAAAGTTAGCTTCATAAAGGCAACTTTTAACTTAAGTAGTTTGTTTACCCTAATCTAGGACATTATGTGCATGGTAAATACAGCTTCATAGCAGTGTATTTTTTTACTTTAATTTATACTTAATAGCTTAGATGCCTCTTATAACTAATGTTTTTATTCATCTATAATAGACTTTTGTAACAACACGGCTTATACTAGGAAAGAGATAAAAATTGAATAGATACAATACTAACACAAATGTTTCCTTTGTGTGTACAGTAACCTGCATGATCTAGTTAATATAATCTTTATTGATCACCAGAACTTATATACTCGTATATACTTTCATAAAAAGAGATTTATTTATCTGTGATGCTTGGGATGTTCATATCTAACTGCTTATTATCTGCATTGGTTAAAGCTGTTTAGGCTATTTAATTCAATTATATAAGTCTCACTTATAGAACTTATTTGAGTTGTTGGATATGGTTATGATAGTTACAGAAAGCAGTCTGATAGATCCTAGTTTACCTCTCAGACCGGGAATTTTAATAATTCCATGTTTGAGTTTGGAAATTCAAATTTTCTCTGATTGCATATTTTGCATTATCCTTTTTGTTTTTCATTTAGATAGGCCTGAATTCATGATACTACTAAGTATAACAAAAAATATCACCAGTCATAGGAATACTTTGTGGTAAATCCTTTATTGTGAAGCGTTTTTCGTCCGGTAGCTTTACCGGACTTAATCAGACAATTTGCTTGTTACACACATTACGGTTTGATGTTAGTAGATGGCCTGGTTTAAATGAAGTAGTGTCCATCTCGAGTATATTAAAATTGAGAAGTCTTAAAAGATAGAATTTAGTAAGCTATAATGTTTATTTGCATGTTTGTTTATATGTTAATGTATTATTATGACAGTAAAATGATTTGTTTGGGGATTAATATATGTTAGTATAACCCGTAGTTAGTAATTTCCTTAGTATAAAATAAGTTATAAAATGTGTTGTTGATGTAATTTTTAAACCTTTTAAAGTATTAATATATATTTGTGTAGGTGATTTTATAGGATATTATTGTTTAACTATAAGGTATACATATGTACATATATTTATATATTTTTATAAACTTTTTAAAGGAATTAGTAAGAGATGTTATTGAATAATTAGAATTGGGTGCTGTTAATTAATTAATTACTTGTTTGAGGGGGAGTGTATTTAAACTGCAATGAGTGTAACAAACAAATTGTCTGATGAAGTCCAGTGAAGCTACCGGACGAAAAGCGCTTCACAATAAAGGATTTATCACAAAGTATTCCTACGACTGGTGACATTTTTTGTTTTAGTTTATTTGGATTTCATTTTGGTTTTGATACTACTAAGTATAACCAATATCATTTCAACTATGTCATACTTACAAATCATCATATGTTTTTATGTATTAAAAAGAGTTATAAAATTAAATCATCAGCCATTGCTTACTGTATTCCTAAATACCTTTGTATACACCTATGTCTCTAACTATAACATCCCAAGACATTAATGGTCAGAACAATCCAAGGAAGAGGTTAAATTTACTAAGATACTTAAATATTAATAAATTACAAGTTGTATTTTTACAGAAAACTTATTTTAAATCCATGAAAAAATTATTTGGAATCCTAATAATTATTTAACATTAGCTCATTTTTCATATAAATCCAAGAGTAGGGATGTCATGATTTTATGGAATAAAATGCCATAAATCTGCAAATTATTTTCAAATATAAAGATCCAGAAGGATCATTAGCCATTATTATTTTAAAGCTTAATAACAGAAGTTGGATATTTGTTAACCTTTACTGGTTTCCAGGATTAGGAGTAACAACAGCAAAATATCATATTGATCTTATAATTAATGTTTATAAGGGCAATCATATATTGGGAGGAAACTTCAACTGCATTTTAGATAATTTTGACACCATTAACAAGCATCCACATAGACTCACTTGTACAGCAAAACTCTTTAAAAATGGCTGGTGTCCCTCAACTTATATGAAACTGCACGTACAATTCCAAACACAATATCTCATTATGTATTTCTTATATAGATTGTAGATTTAAAACACAAACAAGAACAAATAGAGTTCTAGTTTCCAGTGACTTAAAATTAAAAATCTCATCTTTTTCTATACTCCAATGTCCTCTTTCTGATCACAGTTGTCTCACGCTAAAGTTACAATTTGATTTTACTAACTTAATTTTCATAACTAAAATACCAGCCTATATACCTAAAATCAAAGACTTCAAACCTCAACTTTTGATAGAATTACAGTTCTTCTTGGAAATAAATCATACTGCTGGTATCAATATATAACAATGGACTGGGATGCGCTAAAAGCCTACATCTAAGGCAAAACCATCACCTGGTTTAGAAATAAACTAAAAGATTGAGATTCAGAGATACAAAATATACAATTACAACCTTCAACAATTCAGTCTAGATCTACACCCCTATTGTCAGATGACAAGAAGAAAATAAATGAACTGAATAAGAAATACTTAGATATTTTAACACATAAAATGAATCTGGCATTAGAAAGACTGAAATTAAACTCTTATGCCTCAACTCCAAATCATATGCATTATCTGTCAGTAAGAGTCAAAATTCAATCTAAGTTGAATAATATTATGAAACTATTACATGAAGTTTCCAACAAAAAACTATCCAACATAGGTGATTTCTTGAAGCTTTTACATTTCATTATACAAAACACTAAAGCTCTAACAATCTAATAAGCAATACGTTTGACACAGAAATATCCTCTCTCAATTTAGACATACTCCTTGAAAAACTTAAAACAGATCCTGAAAAGAAAATATCTATAAATGAAGTTAAAGATAAAATTAAGATGTTTAAACCTAATAAATTCACTGGTACAGATGGCATTACTATATACATTTATAATATATTTCCTTCAACTATAATATCTTTACTTCATAAAACTTTGATTGAAGTACAAACTGAACATATCATTTCACCATCCTGGAGATTTTCATTGATCACCCCATATTTTCAAAACTAAAAAAGATCTACAATTTTGTACCTCCTATAGATCCATTTCCCTCTTAAACAATGATTACAAAATCTTCATGTCCATATTTGTTGACAAAATGAAAGTCCCACTTTCAGAAATGATAAACAATGATCAAACAGGATTTATTTACAAAAGACACACTTCAACAGCTTCAGGAAATTTGTCAGTTCTAATGTAGATATCAAAATTTGGTTTGATTTACAAATACCTTTCAAAATCACAGGGAATTTTCCAGAGAAATTACATTTCAATTTTTTTAATACATGGGAAGTTAAGAATTTTAATTGCTGGCAGCATTGTATAAAGGATCTAAACATGTTAGGTAATCAACAATTTATTAAAGATTATGGTTTGTCATGACAAGATTGATTATTATTACAAAGTATAATAACCTACATGCAAGATCTTTGCAAAGTTATTAAAAACTTAACTTTTCTGGACTGACCCTCTTTAATTTTTTATCTATATGAAATGAAATTTTATGACTGACAGTCTTTCTTCTAGTTATTCTCAGGTGGAAAAAATAGGATTTTATTATCTGTTGAATCTACAGGCTGCATCCTACATGAGCTCACAGATGAACTAACCCCACACCTAAACACACTGTTCAAACTCAGCCTTTCCACAGGCTACATACCCATAAAGTGGAGCACAGCAACGGTTATTCCGCTCCACAAAGGTGGAGCCAAAACAGACCCCAGGAACTATCGCCTTATAAGCCTGACTAGCTTGGTCTGCAAGGCTATGGAGCGCATCATCATGGAAGTCATTAACAGAGATATTGGGAACCTCCAAACACTGGACCCTACCCAGTTTGGCTTTGTTAAGGGCAGATCATGCCTCCTAAACCTGGTGGACTTCTTTGAGACAGTTACCAAGGCTATAGACAAGAGAAAGGTGGTACACACAGCCTACCTAGACCTCACTAAGGCCTTCGATACCATTTCCTATTCTGGTATTATAGACAAGCTCACCAGCCTGAACATAAACCCCTATGTCACAAGATGGTTGCCAACTGGCTCACAGACAGAACCCACATGGTGAGAGTTGCGGGAGCTAGGTTTGACTCTAAACTGGTTACAAGTGGTGTAACCCAGGGCTCAGTCCTAGGACCCCTCCTGTTCGGCATATACTTCTCAGAGGTACAGGCAAGCACAGGAGGACTATGGCTGACCAAGTTCGCAGACTACTGCAAATTAGGGGCTAGAATTGACTCTCCGGCTGACACAGACATCCTCCAAAAGGGTCTCACTGAGACTGATGCCTGGTGTCAAAATCATGGCCTCAAGCTAAATGCCAAAATGTGCATAGTCATCCCCTTTGGAAAAAACAAAGTACCCACAAACTACCACATAGGTGGTAGTCCCCTAAATACAGAAGACGTAATAAGGGATCTGGGGACCCAAGTAGATAGTAATCTCACCTTTGATAATCACATTGCCAAAGTGGTTAGAAAATCCTTCTACGTGGCCTACCCAATCACAAAAGGGTTCGCATCCAGATCAAAAGAGGTCATTGTGCCTCTCTACTCATCACTCATCAGACCCATCATAGAGTACAATGCCCCATTTGGGATGTACCTTACAAGCCACATGCAACAGCTGGAAAGACCACAGAAGTACCTCACCAAGAGGATCACTGGCCTCAAACAGATGCCCTATGCAGCCCGACTGAAGAAACTCCAGTTGTACTCAGTTGCATACCGCCTACTCAGAGGTGATCTCTGCCTGACATACAAGGCCATGTCCAACCCAGAATTGATGGACATGCTCCACCTAAAGAAAACCTTATCTCCTCAAGCCACATGCTCTAGGGATCTAAACCTCACCACAATAATGAATAGGATGTGCTGGAGGGATAGCTTCCTGTCCCAGAGACTTCCCATGCTTTGGAACAAGATCCCAATCTACATTAGGCAGAGCTCCTCGCTAACACTCTTCAAAAGAAACCTTGGCTAGTGGATGGGAAACAGAAAGTTTACCTCAGGAATCACTTCAGTGGCTCTGCTGGACAGAGGCACAGGGAACTAATCTAAGGGGGCAGTGAAAGCCAACACATTCTGGCTAGGCTTATAAATGCCTTCGGGCAGATAGCCTAGCATCAACCTATGAACCTCTGAACATCTTGGGATCAATATTGGTGCATTTTACCTAGAAATATTTCCACAGAAGCTTTTTAACTGTGAAAAGAATAGATAAATTTGGTAAATCTGAGGATGCAACTTGTTGGAGATGTTTAGAATCTTGTAAAGTAGATTGGTTTCATATTTTCTATGATTGTCTTAACTTAAAGTAAATGGATAAACATTAATGATTTTCTTAAAGCCTCATTTTCAGATTCATTTTCATTAACCAAATCAACAATTTTTCTTAATATATATGAAGGTTTTACTATGAATAAAATCAACACGTATCTTTTATGGACAAGTCTAGTAGTCGCTAGAAAATCTATTAATAGAAAGTGGAATTCTGTCACTTCCCCAGATATTGAAGATTCCCTGACTAAAGAAAGCAGGACTAAAGAACTAAGCATTTCTCCAAAGAACTTCAACAATAATCCTTGGATAAAAGTGTCATCTCTCATCAAGACTTTTCAAATGGACTCTAACTCTTTCTAAGATTGTGTACGACTTTATAAGTAACTGTTTTTACTATTTTGAACATATCTCATACATTATTTCAGGCCTAGGTATATATTGTAAATAATTGTTGTGTTTCATATTCAAATTTATGTTCTAAAATATTTTAGGTTCATAGGTTCATTGGACAATACTAGGCTATTGACCTGGAGGCTCTTATAAGCATAGCCAAGAATTTCACCCATGTTCCCACAAAGTTGGCACCTGTTTTCCCTGTCCAATAGGGACAAAGGTGGTATCACAGGGGTAAATTTTCTGTTTCCCATCCAGTTGTCCAAGTTCTTCTTAAAGTGGGCTAGTGAGGTACTCTGCTTGACATGGAGAGAGAGAGAGAGTCTATTCCACAGATGGGGGAGTCATTGGGACACAAATCTATCCCACCAATGACTTCTATTAATGTCACAGACCAAGTTCATAGGTTCATAGGTTCATACTAGGCTATCTGCCCTAGGGCATTTATAAGCCTAGCCAGAGTGTGTGTGGCTTTCGCCATCCATTTTAAATTCATTTTGCTATGCCCTTTTTCGAGGTTAGTATACTGTGCCTCTGTCTAACAGTGACACAGAAGTGATACCCGGGGTAAACCTACGATCTCCCATCCACTCATCAAGGTTTCTCTTGAAGAGAGTCAGTGAGGGACTCTGCCTAACCTGGACTGGGATTTTATTCCAGAGTGAAGGGAGCCTCTGGGTTATGAATCTGTCCCTCCAGCATGTCCTATTTATTTCAGTGCTGAGGTTCAAGTCTCTCAAGGGCGTAGCCCGATGGGATTTGGATTTTCGGAGGTGCAGCATGTCCATTAATTCCGGGTTGGACATGGCTTTATACGTCAGGAACAGTTCGCCTCTGAGCAGGCGGTATGCCACTGAGTAGAGCTGGAGTTTCTTTAACCGGGCAGCATATGGCATCTGTTTGAGCCCTTTGATCCTTTTGGTGAGGTACTTTTGGGGTCTTTCCAGTTGCTGCAGGTGTCTGGTAAGGTACATCCCAAAAGGGGCATTGTACTCAATTATGGGCCTGATGAGGGATGAGTAAAGAGGCACAATGACCTCCCCTGATCTAGATGTGAATCCCTTCATGATTAGGTGGGCTATATAAAATGTTTTTCTAACCACTTTGGCCACGTGGTTGTCAAATGAGAGATTGCTATCAACTTGGGTCCCCAGGTCCCTAATTACTTCTTCTGTACTTAATGGATTACCACCTATGTGGTAATTTGTGGGCACTTTGTTTTTGCCAAAGGGGATGACTATACACTTTTTAGCATTTAGCTTGAGGCCATGGCTCTGGCACCAGTTGTCTGTTTCTATGAGGCCCTTTTGGAGGATGCTTGTGTCAGCTGGAGAGTCGATTATGGCACCCAGCTTGCAGTCATCTGCGAACTTGGTCAGCCACAGTCCTTCCGTGTTGGCCTGTACCTCCGAGAAATATATACCGAACAAGAGAGGCCCCAGGACTGAGCCTTGTGGGATGCCACTTGTAACTGGTTTGGAGTCTGACATGGCTCCAGCAATTCTAATCATGTGGGTTCTGTACTTGAGCCAGTTTGCAACCCATCTAGTGACATAGGGGGTGATATTTAAGCTGGTGAGCTTATCTATAATGCCCGAGTGGGGTATTGTATCGAAGGCTTTTGCGAGGTCCAGGTAGGCTGTGTGGACCACCTTCCCCTCGTCAATGGCCTTGGTGACTGTTTCAAAGAAATCAACCAGGTTTAAGAGGCAGGATCTGCCTTTAACAAAGTTGAACTGGATAGGATCCAGTGTCTATAGGTCCCCAATATCTTTATTTATGAGGTCCATGATGATCCTTTCCATAGCTTTGCAGACCATGCTAGTCAGGCTTATGGGGCAATAGTTTCCAGGATCCGTTGAGGCACCACCTTTGTGGAGATGGACCACTGTTGCTGTACGCCGCTCTTTGGGTACATATCCTGTAGTAAGGCTGAGATTGAACAGTAGTTTTATGTTTGGGTCTAGCTCTTCTTGGAGTTCATGTAGGACGCAGCCCGGGACACCGTCTAGTCCCATTGATGCTGTGTTTTTTGCTTTGGAGAGGGTGGCTCTTACCTGAGCATCTGAGATGTCAGGGAGGCAGCACTCTGCTGGGATAGATATTTGCCCTTTTGGTGGGGAGGGGGGGGGGGAGTTTGCGCTGAACCTGTCAGCTAGGATGTTGGCAATGTCTGTTGGTTCGATGTATTTTTTGTCATTTTGGACTACTTCTGAGCATATCTGGGAATTCCCATCCAGGTTCCTAACTTAACTAAAGAAAGCCTTGTGATTATCCTTAGTGTCCTGTGCAATTTTTCTCTCGAAGCTGGCCTTAGACGATTTTATGAGTGCCCGTAGTTTATTGCTAATACTGATCAGAGATGCCTTCCCTTTTTGGGATTTTGCTCTATCATATAGTAGCTTCCTTCTTCTATTGTATAGTTTGTTTATGGCTGGGGTCCACCAGACAGGACGTCTGCCTTTGGAGGATTGGGTCTTGGTTTTATTTGGGATTGCATGATCCATGCATTCCTGAAGGTGTTCATAGAATGCATTTATAAAGGATTCTGCGGTCTGGGCCGTATTTTCCACAGGCTCAGGGGCTTTGAAGGATTCCACCTCAGTTTTGAGGAGTGTGAAATTTGCTTTAGAGAAGTTTTTCACTGTGGTTTTCTGGGCAGGGGGTGGGGTTGGGATGTGAATATCCAGTGGGATTAGTTTATGGTCTGATCTTACCAGTGAGGGATAAACTTCTGGTCTGGAGCATAGAGTCCCCATGTTGATGATGATCAGGTCCAGTATGTTTTCCCCTCTTGTGGGAGTGGTAACAATTTGTTCCATAGCATTTGAGTTTATAAATTCTAGGAACCTTTGGTCTAGGGTGTTGGAACTAGAATAATGCTCCCAGTCTATGTTTGGGTAGTTGAAGTCACCCAATATAATGGTGTTTGGAGACACCTTCATATTTTCCAGTGTTCTCAGGAAGGCCGAGTGGGGTTCCTGGGTTTGGGAGGGTGGTCTGTAGCAGGCTATAAAATGGAAGGCAGTTTTACCCACTGTTAGTTGCACATGGATAGTCTCTGATGTTTCGTGCTGTGCCACCAACCTGGAGGTGTGGGTATCTTGATACTCCACCTCCTTTTGTGGTTCGGTCCAAGTTTTGGGGCCGAAAAGCATGGTATGAGGTATAACCTGGTAGTGCTGGGGTGCTCTCGGGAGCCTTGAACCAGGTTTCTGTTACTGCACAGATATCAATGTTCTCCATGCTAAGGAGAGTTTTGAGTGCATGCATCTTGAAGTTTAGACTTCTGGCGTTGAGTAGCATTACTCTTAGTTTCTTATCCCTTGTGATACCTATGGAGGTGGGTTTGTCTTTTGAGCCTTGCCTAAAAAAGGCACTATGGGTGAAGCAAGAGCCTTTGCCAATATCCGAAAGCCCAGGGGTGACAGGTGCAAGCCGTCCCTAGCGAAGCATCGTGGCTTGTCGAGCATGTCATCCCAGGCTGACAGGCATTGGATCCTCATAGGTAAGGGTATTTCATTTATGAATAAGGAGGTCATAACATCCCTGTACTCCTCCCAAGTTGAGGCCTTGCATGCATGTTGTGAGAGTGGAGTTTGACTTAAGGATATGCAACAACTCCATTAGGGCTGAGACTGAGATGGCCTTGCATGCCAGACACAGGTCATCTCTGAGCAGTCTGTATGAGACTGAGTAGAGGGATGGGGCTTTTAGCCTAGCTGTATAGGATAGGTGTTTGAGACCCTGTATTTTCCTGGTCAGGAACCTCTATGGTCTCTCCAGCTGCTGCATGTGCTTGGCAAAGTACATGCTGAAGGGGGCATTATACTCAATAATGGGTCCAATAAGGGAGGAGTACAGGGATGTTATGACCTCCTTGTTCATGAATTAAATACCCTTACCTATGAGGTGGGCCATGTAGAAAGTCTTCCATACAACGGAGGCAATGTGGTAGTCAAAAGTGAGGTTGCTATCAACCTGGGTGCCCAAATCCCTCACAACTGATTGCATGCTTAGTACATTGTTATTAATGTGATAATTAGTGGGAATGCCATTTTACCCAAAGGGGATAATGATGCATTTCTTGGCATTCAGTTTGAGGCCATGCTACTGGCACCAGTCATTAGTTTGGGTAAGGCCCTCTTGGAGGATGTTCACATCACTAGGGGAATTTAACACAGTGCAGTCATCTGCAAACTTTGTCAGCCACAAACCACTGGTTTTGGCTTGCACCTCAAAAAAGTATATCCCAAACAGTAGAGGACCCAAGACTGATCCTTGGGGTACGCTGCTTGTTACGGGTCTACTACTAGAGGTGGCTTCCCCTATTTTGACTGAGTGGGCTCTATCATTGAGCCAGTTAACTACCCATCTGGTAACATACGGGTTGATGCCTAGCTGGGAGAGTTTCTATTATGCCTGAGTGGGGAATAGTGTCAAAGGCTTTGGCTAGGTCAATGTAGGTGGCATGCACTGTCTTTCCCTCATCCATGGCTTTGGTGACTGTTTTGAAGAAGGCAACCAAGTTTAACAGGCATGATCTCCCTTTGACAAAACCAAACTGTGTGGGATCACGTGTTTGGAGGTTGCCAATGTCCTTGTTTATAAGGTCCATGATAATGCGTTCCATGGTCTTGCAGATCAGGCTAGTTAGGTTGATAGGTCTATAATTACCTGGGTTAGTGGGCGGTCCACCTTTGTGTAGATGGATGACAGTGGTCATCCACCATTCTGCTGGGATGAAGCCAGTGCACAGGCTTTGGATGAATAGGGTGACTAGTGGTGCTGAGAGCTCTTGCCTGAGTTCATGTAGGTCACAGCCAAGGCTGTTGTCAGGTCCCATGGAGGCTGTATTTTTTGCCTTTGAGATGGGAATAATGACCTGCTCCCTGGTGTTGAGGGGAGGGGGCAGGTGCTGGGGATGTCCTAGTTTACTGATGGAGGGACAGGGGGTGAAGTTTTCACTGAACTTGTCTGCCAGCAGGTTGGCCATATCTATGGTGTTTGTGTATGTGGTATTCTTGACCACCAACTCAGAGCAGATTTGGGAGTTACTTTTGAGATTGTGGACATATGTGAAGAAGGCCTTGTGATTGTCCTTAGTGGATGTGGCCAGTCTGGACTCAAAGTTAGCCTTAGAGGATTTCACCATTGGCCTTATTTGTTTGTTCAGACAAATGAGAGATTGCTTCCAACTTGGCACCTGCTTCTTCTTGATCCTGGACAGCAATTTTTCCCATTTATTATAGAGTTTGTTTATTGCTGCTCTCCACCAGACAGGCTTATTCTTCCTTGAGGAAAATGATTTGGTTCTGTTAGGTATTGCTGAGTCCATGCAGCTATATAGGTGCTCATATAGTTTTTTGGTGTAGGCTTGGACATTAGTGGTTGTTCCAACTGAAGGGATGGTGGCTGTGAAGCTGCTTATACCCACTCTCAGGAGGTTGTAGTTAGCAATGGAAAGATTTTTTTTGTTCAACCCTGGCAAGGGGAGGGGGATCAGGAGAGATGGTGACTTTAAAAGTAATTGCTTTATGGTCAGATCTTACTAAGGAGGATGATACCATAGGGATGTTGCAGTGGCTACTCATGTTGGTTAGTACCAGGTCCAGGATATTTTTCACGTCTTGTGGTGGTGTTGACCAGCTGATCCAATGCATTGACATTAATGAAGTTGAATAATCTCTGGGTGTTCGTGTTTGAGCTAGAATATGTCTTCCACTCTGTGGTTGGGTATTTCAAGTCACCCAGAAAAAGGGTAGATGGTTGAATCTTGATGGATTCAAGTAAGTCCAGATAGGTGGAGTGGGCCTCCTGAGTCATAGTTGGGGGCCTGTAGCTAGCTATGATTTGAATACATGTTTTCTTAACAGTTAACTGCACCTGGAGTGTCTCCTGTGTGTTATACTGTTTGACAAGCCTGGAGGTATATGTCTTTGATAAATATTGAAACTCTACCACCTTTGGCTTTGCAGCCCTCCGTTTGAGGTCTAAAAGTATGGCAGGTCAAGTAACCTGGTAAGGCTGGGGTGCTGTCCAGAGCTTTGAACCAGGTTTCAGTGACTGCACAAATGTCAGCTTGCAATGAGTGCAATTTCATGTTAAGACTCCTAGGGTTTAGCAGCATGACCTTTAAATTTCACTTAGAAGAATTTTTCACATTGGTAATTTTGTCTTCATGACTTTGCCCAAAAAAAGGTACTGGCAAGAGCCTTTGCCAGAAGTCTGAAGCCCAGGGGAGACAGATGAAGCCCATTTCTGGCAAAGCATCATGGTTTGTCAGTTATGTCTTCCAAGGCTGTCAGGTACTGGATTCCCCTGGAATAACATCAGAAACTAAACCAACTGTTAAAGTCAATCATTTTCTGTTTGTATTGAGGCATCATTCTAGGTGCTAGTAGGATGCTGCTTAAGGCTAGAGACCTGCCTGCCTTGGACACAGGTTCAATGAGCTCAGTCACGTCTCTTTTTATATAGTCCAGAGAGGTACATCTCAAGTCATTCACACCAACATGGACTATGACAGATTCATAACAGTACCTGTTGTTGAGAGACCTGAATGCGTGAACGATATGGCAGATTCTAGCAAATGACAAGCAACTTACTGTGACTTTCCCCTTGTCTAGCCTGGTGAGGGGCACATCTGTGTGTCTCACGACAGATTCTCCTATGACTAGCATGCTGGGTTTGTGGCTGGGCCTTAGAGAGTGTGAGACACAGGCATGTGTACTATGTGTGGTGCTTGATGTGGTGGGTTGTGATGTGCATCTGTGCTTTTGCATCGGTGGTCTCTTTTGTTTAGGTATGTTTTTGTTGAGAACCTCCACATATGTAGTAATGTACAATAGGTGTGGGTGGTGTTAGAGGTGTGGTGTTTGTGTTGCTTGTGTACACAACCTTCTCAGTGCCAGATGTACTGGCTTGTGATTGAGACAGCAAGGATTCTAGGATCATAATGTTATTGCTTGTCTCACATATTGTGTTCCTAGGTGGTAGAAGAAGGTTGTCCATGTACATGAGGCAGTTACTACCCTGTCTCAGGCTACCCATATCAACCAGACTAGCAGGAGAAACCACAGGAAATTGTCCATCCATGGTTGTCAGAATCTGTGGAAGAGAGGTCAAGGATGGTAGAGTGCATACTATCAGACTAGAGTACCTATAGATGTGAGTAGAGGGTGCATAAAATCAACACAGTATTTGCAAAGGAGGGCATCAGTTACACAGGAGTGCTGGTAAGGGAAAAAATGCAACTGAGATACCGCGCAATGAGTTAAAATAGCACTGCGGTAGTGCGCAACGAGCAAACAAGCACAATACCCTGCAAACACAGGGTTTAGATACCAGAAAAGATAGAAGAATCTAGAAGCTTGAATTAATATCCAGTCCTGCTAGCCCCTGCACTTTCAACCAATCACTCATATTAAGAGAAGGTCAGGCAGCCCTGTTACTCTCACTGACAGAGAAGACAAGCCCCTACCAGCAGATGGCTGCCAGAAACACAGGAAACTCAGCAAACAAAACAACCAGGCCTGGATACAGCAGGCCTCTATCCAGACTATGCTACCTGACTAGAACACAGAAACCACACAGAAAATGCACAGAAAAGCACAGATAGAGCACTCACAAACAGAAAATACAACTCTCAGCATGGAAAAGCAGTTTACAGTTAATTAACTCAATAACAAATGCAATTATAGTAATACAGTAATAGTAACAGTATAAAACAGTACAAAAATGCAGTGAAACAGTACGGTGTAAAATGTAGTAAATTAGCTGTATAACACAACTATAAGTGTTAAGAAGTGCTATTTAATGAAATAAATATTAAAAAAAAACTCATTCTGCTCTTGGAGCCTCAGGGAATTTCTGCTATGTCACAGTGATGAATTACCACTCCTCAGCCTGGTAAAAACATGTTTTAAAGAATTTAAATAAAAATAATTGAGTAAAAAAAGGAAAAGTAAACCTGCTATGAATAAGTGGTAATGGGATTACTGGAGCAAGACTAGCAGTGGGTATTCTTAGATAAAGATGCTGGAAATTTCTGGAAGGATAAAGAAATGCATAAGATGGGTAATCCTAATTGCCACAAGTTATTGTAGCAATGATCTTTCCCAATTAATAAAATTACTCATGAAGCACAATGGCTTTGCTTTGTAGTTTAGCAGCTAGTTAATTTATCATAGCACAAACGCTCCAATAATTAAGGAAAATCAAAAATATTGATACCTGTATTACTTTGTTATTATTTCGTCTAGCCCTTTAAACAAAAAAAGTTATTGAACTGACTCTTGTTTTTGCCCAATATCTTAGGCATGCTGCTTTTAACTTCTATATCTAATCTTCTGTTGTTGATACTTTTATAGACACACAGCTGAAAACAGTTCTGTGCAGCATTCAGAAGACAATTATGTGCTTTAATAGAAAATAACACAAACCAGTCAAAGTTACTAGATATACCTACATGGGTCTACTTCACTTCACCTAAAACTCATTTGACCGACATTCATTTCAGAGAGACCAGATCACCTAAAGTTCACTCCAACTAAAACCCATCTCACCGACACTCATTTTACAACTAACGCTGAATTTCAAACTACTACACTTTAAACCATAGACATGCATACTTACAATTATGACTAATTCTTTCCAATACTTAAACACTATTTACTTACCCTCTTAACAGAAACCGGACAATATAAAACTAAACTACGCCCCCCACACCCCCCAACTATATACACTAACTCTAGGATCGCACTACAGTGAGGAAAAGGACATATACCTGTTACTTGCCTTAAAGGACTCTACACACTGCCACTACTAAATGTCGGTGAAATGAGTGTCGGTCAAATAGGTTTTAGGTAAAGTCAACATTAGGTGATTTGGTCCTTCTGAAATGAATGTCGATCAAATGAGTTTTAGGTGAAGTAAATATATATATATATATATATATATATATATATATATATATATATATATATATATATATGTGTGTGTATAAATATATATATATATATATATATATATATATATATATATATATATTTATCTTTCCTGAATTTCCACTTAATCGAATTACAAAATGACAAAACAATGTTGCCGAAAATGTAGTTTAACATACACCTGGATCACTGTAATTTAACTCTGGGAAGCTAACCACTTGGCCACCATGGTGAACTTTGACTTTTCTCCATTACAGTGCAATCTTGGAGTTGGCATATTTTATATTTATTTGGGCAGTGGGGGTGCAGCCCCCCACATGGTGGGTTTAATTTGCTTCAGTTTCTTTTTAAAGTGTTGGTGGTCATGTGGTTAGTTTCCTGGGGTTAAATTATGGTGATCTGGGTATTCATTAAAGTAAATTTTCAGCAATGTTGTCTCGTTGTAACGTCACTTGACTAACTGGAATTTTGGTAAATAGAAGTAGATCCATATATACATATCTATATCTATATATCTATATCTATATCTATATCTATATCTATATCTATATCTATATCTATATCTATATCTATATATATATATATATATATATATATATATATATATAGGGTCATTATCAGTAATTTGCCCTTTCCCCAATATAGAAGAGCTCGGAGTTGGTATATTTAGTTTGGGGGGTGTGTAGTGGACACTTGGCTTAGAAGTTTGTTAGTTTGGCATGGTCAAGCGAATTCTTTCCCGATGAAAGAATTCGCTTAACTGTCTGTTCGCAATTGTAAGTTTTTGAACCTTAGCTGTCGATCTTTTGGCGTTCAACAGGCTAAGGAGTCGATGATATAATATAGACCCATATATATATATATATATATATATACAGTATATATATATATATATATATATATATATATATATCTATGGATCTACTTTTCTTCATCGGATTTTCACTTATTCGAAAAAGAAAGTAGATGCCCTCTTCAGCGAAAGTGCATTTCAACAAAAGTGCACTTTTGCTGAAGTGTAGTCGCCGGATCAGCTGACTACAACAAAAAAAAAGTCTTTTGCAGGGGGGGCAAGCCCCCCTGCACTCCCCCATGTAAGGGGCTGTGCCCCCCCACACCCCCATACTTAAATATACCAACTCTGAGATTGCAGTACAGCGAGAAAAAGGAAATATTCCCATTCCTCTCTGTGTTGTGATCTCCGTAGTTGGTTTTCGACGTGACAGTACTTCGAACAAGTGGTCTCGCACAACTGAGTTTCTAAGTATTGAAACTTTGACCAACCAAATGGATCCCATATTCTCATCAAACCTAACCTACAGCTATTAATTAATTGTCTCATACTTGCTGACATAAGTGTGTGAGTGTGAGTTTAAGAATATCTCATCCCTACTTCGCTTGGTCACTCTTTTGAAGCGATGACACCTGCTCTGAATATTTAAGGGTGCGTATAGGTACTGACTACCCTGATCTCACAGCATAGTCAGACATGGTTGGCCAATGAGAAATTATAAACAAACTCACTATGTTTGGGGTCAAAGCACACCTAGTTTAATGGATGGACAAATGGTTTCCACATACAACCCATGTGACAAATGTGCGATATCAGCTGTCCACATTGTTTAAAGGTACCAGTAGAGTGCCACACACTGCTCATTTTTTGGTCAACTGCTCTTTGGTGTCTCCTCTTCAAATGGACAGGGTGATAGCATCAACCTCTCTCTGTCTAAGTTTTCTGATTATTGCAGACTGGTCTCTAGTATCTTCTCCTCTTCAAACAAAATCTAGTTTCGAAAAGGGTTGGATGCAGCCTGTATCCTGTATGAAAATAATAGCTTGACTTTCAGTGTTAATAAATGCAGCACAATCATTTTCAAAAAGCTGGTGGTGCCTGCCATCTACTTTAATGAAGGAAACACTTAAGATAGTCTTGTTATTAATGATAGTTATAAATTTATACACAGAGCTCTCAAGTAGCTGCCATGGTGGTAAAAGTATATTTGTTTAACACATGGGATACTCATTTGGCCAGTCATGGAGAGTAATGACCCCTTGTGCCTTCTGTTGATCAAGCACCTCATATAGCTGGAGACAGTTCAGAGGTATCTCACAAAGAAGACCGATGAACTCCTCAGCCTGGCCTGTTTGTATATACTTCATGAGATGTCTTACTTATTAGCATCATACTGTTTTTTTGTGAGGTGCGGTCTATGGCTTGTTTTCTGGGCCATGAAAATATTCTCTTCTTCAAGAATCTCTGTCTGGACTGTTGTTGTGTCGTTTGGCTTTTCCTGGTTAGGGGTCGCCACTGCGGAACTCCGGTCTGCTAATGACTGGCAGTAGATTTTTATGTGCTGAGTTGCCAGCTCTGATGCACAACCTTCAACAAAGGTACGCCCATTCATGCGTCTCCACACAGAAGATGCTCTAGCTGAGAATCGAACAGGACAACGTCTTACTGTGAGGCAACAACGCTACCGCAGCACCACCACTGCAGGATAATCTCTGTCTGGACTGTATTATTCAAAAAACAGTATCCATATAATGGCAGGCAGTTAAAAAAATAAAAAAAAAAATATATATATATATATATATATATATATATATATATATATATATATATGTATATATATATATATATATATATATATATATATATATATATATATATATATATATATTTATAAATACCCATAGAAAACAGGACAGCTTCTGTCACTCAACAGCTTCCTCATCTTTGGCACAAACATTTCCTGTCCTTACAACAATGCCAGTCCCTTAACACTTTTAAGATGCACCTTGATGAATAAAAGCATACATATAAATTACAACAAAATATAACAGGTATTAATTTTCTAGAATGCCAGTCTGAAAAAATGAATAAAATAAGAGCTATGAAATGACTGAGATAAAGAAAAGAAACTGAAATATTATCTACCACAAAGTAAGTCTCAGTAATTATATATGCTATGGCGGTTTAAACAATCAAGCCTGTGTTTTCTGACTCAAATTACCTTCCAGGGAAAAGAAAACAATTGGATGCAATACAATAGATACATATGTCTGTTTCATAATAGGTTCATTTTAATTTATAGCATTAAATCTATACAATACATCTGAATGTGAAAATTACACAGGAATTATGGAACACCTTACTTAGGAATGGATGTAAAAACATTTCTAACTCAACAAATCCTTTCTCTTTCAAAATCCAAATAAAGCAGAAGGATACATTTCTCAAGAGCCAAAGATATGTCATACTTTTATTGAAGATGAAGAACTTTTAATGGGCACTTTCCTTATTTTAGTTGCAATGTGATATATGCTTATATCATCTATTTTGCATGGACATTTCCCATCGTTATTAAAATATATACTGTCCAGAAGAAAAAGATCTATTGCAAACACAAAGCTATAACCTAGCTATCAGAAAAATAATAGCACATTAAAAATACTATCAGCAACAAACCTACACTAGTAAATAGTACAGGCACCAGTTAAAAAAAAAACTGAAGAGTTAGTTCAGACACCTCCAGTTACATTTCAAAATGCATTAATGAAAAGACACAAAGATCAAAAGTATCCAAATCTTATATGCAAAGCCATGGAACACATCATAACTGAATATGATATCAAATATTTTATCAAACTCAACCCACAGCAATTTGACATTGTCATGGGTAAATGCTGCCAAATGAATCTGGTAAACTTCTTTGTGAGAGTAACTAAAGCTGTGGACTGTAAACAAGCCGTCCATACAGTGTACCTTTACCTAGCCAAGGAATTCAATATCATACCACATACAAATATAATAAATAAGTGGAAGGGGCTCAAGATTGAACCATATATCTTAAAGATGAAACCCACACAGCAAGAATAGGAGGTGTGCCTCTGAGAGAATGAGTCCAGTAGAGATCTGTGCCTGCTAGTGGGCAGATGTATCTTTTCACTGGTTCATTACTGCTGTGAGTTTAGATTGCTGTAGAGTCAGCACCGTTATACATAACTCTAGAATTGCACATACAGCATTGCAGAAACACTTTAACTTTGTATTTACACAAGACATTGTATAGCTGCAGCACAAACTAATATTTCTGCAAGCACCTTAGTTCTGGAGACAAACCACAGAAACTTTTTGTGCCCAGCTTAGAAAAGAGTTAAAACAAAAACAAACAGTCATCATGAGTCAGTACCTTTTAGAGCGAATGACATTTGTTTCAAGTTTTCTGGGTGGATGAAAAGGACTGAAGATACAGATATTGACCAATGAAAAGAAGAGAAATGGAGAAGTCATATTGCAGCGTCAGATGAATATACTACCAAGTAGGAATGACAAAAAGAAAAGTAGGAAAAGCAAGCACTAATAACAGCATCTGTAAACACATGCTTTAAACGTGTCTGTGTGTGTGTGTGTGTGTGTGTGTGTGTGTGTGTGTGTGTGTGTGTGTGTGTGTGTGTGTGTGCGCGTGTCTGTGTGTGTGTGTGTGTGTGTGTGTGTGTGTGTGTGTGTGTGTGTGTGTGTGTGTGTGTGTGTGTGTGTGTGTGTATGTGTGTGTGTGTGTGTGTGTGTGTGTGTGTGTGTGTGTGTGCGTGTGTGTGTGTGTGTGTGTGTGTGTGTGTGTGTGTGTGTGTGTGTGTGTGTGTGTGTGTGTGTGTGTGTGTGTGTGTGTGTGTGTGTGTGTGTGTGTGTGTGTGTGTGTGTCTGTGTGTGTGTGTGTGTGTGCATGTGTGTGTGCGTGTGCGTGTGCATGTGTGTGTGTGCGTCTGTGTGTGTGTGTGTGTGTGTGTGTGTGTGTGCGCGTGTGTGTGTGTGTGTTTGTGTATATATATATATATATATATATATATATATATATATATATATATATAAGATGCATATCTGCAGGTGCATTTTACAGTGAAGTAAATGCTTTTACATGGTCCTACACAAGCAGAAAGAAGGCCTACCACCATAAGCAAAAGGAAAATAAAAAGAAGAAGAAATATGTTAAAGTAACCAAAAATGGTTTTGAAAACTATGGAGTGTATAAAGATTTTTATCAAACTAAATATATTAAATTAATACTAGACAATCAATCTGCAGGCCATCACACTCCTAGCCAATAACTAATATTCAAAAATTTCCTCCACCCTCAAGGAGACAATACAACATAGATCAGGGAAGAATTTGAATTTACCCTTCCAATTATCTATGTTTATCTTGAAAGTGACAAAGGTGTTCCTCTGCTTGACATGTTGTAAAAGTTTGTTTCAGCGTGGGGGGGGGGGGGGGTTGAGATATGAATCTCTCATGCCAATGTGTTTTATTTTTCTGTTGATGAAGGTTTAGTCCATTTATCCTATTATTTGAGGAATTATTTGTTCTGTGAAGGAATAATAGCTCAATGGGATCAAATCTTTCATGGCTCAAACAACTACACATAGATCTCCATAGAAGAGTCTATAAGAAAATAAATATAGAGAGAGGGCTATCATCCTGTCTTGATAACTTTTTCAAGGCCACTGATTTTTTTTTTCTTTTTTTTAGTTAGGAACCTCTGAGGTCTTTGAAGTTCAATGATATGTTCAGACAAATACATGCCAAAAGGGCAATGCATTCAATAATATGCCTAATGGAATATGAATAAATGATAATTCAGACTTCTCTAGATCTAGAGGAGACACCTTTTATCATGAGATCATAGGAGTTACAAGACAACTGAGCCTCAAAGCTGTTTCTGCCTTGCCGGTACATACCCTTAGGCCTTGACTCTCATTTCAAGGATGGTCAGGCCCATCATACCAGGGGTGAATTTATGAACAACCGCACTCCAGAAACCACTTTTGCATGTGCGGCAAGGTGCAATGGCCAAAACATGAAAATTCAAATTTCAAATTGAAAATCAACAGAACTTTAACCAGACTTTGCTGCATGCTGGCCTTTTTTTTTTTCATTTTGAATTGTAAATTTCATCCAGTCATTAAGCTCCTTTTTAAATACAGATAGTGTGTCTCACTGCTTAACTTGGAGAGGAAGTTTGTTCTAGAGAAAATGTCACTGCAGTATGAAAAATCAATCACGTCTCATAATTTTATTTATTTGCAGGAGTGGATTTAGATCTCTAGCCATGGAGTTAGCTGAAGTGTCTGTTTTTTTTTAGGTATAAGAGTTTGTTGGATCCCTTATAGTGCTATAAGCTAGACACTGGTCTCAACTTCTTCTTCTTTCGACTTTTTCCTAGTTAGGGGTCGCCACAGCAGATCACCTGTCTGCTCATGATTGGAAGTGGAATTTTACGGTGTTGAGTTGCCAGCCCGGTGCCCAACCTTCCACAGAAGGCACACACATGCACGCACTCACACCTAGGGCCAATTTAGAGTGGCCAATCCACCTACAGCATGTCTTTGGGGTGTGGGAGGAAACCGGAGCACCCGGAGGAAACCTATGCGACCACAGGTAGGACATGCAGACTCCGCACAGAAAGACACTGGTCTCAACTAAGGAGTCTATAAGAAACTGAGTAAAGGTATAAAGCCTCAAGTCTATCTTTGTAAGTTAAATATTTTAGGATCCTGATCTTTTTAGTTACAAAGTTAGGGGGGGCTTTTTAATTGCTTGACATTCTTAAGGTACAGCCTAAAGGGGGCAATGTACTCAAAATGGGTCTAGTCAAAGCAGAATACAAAGAGATGAGAACTTTTTTGTATGAATAAATACTTATGGCTATGAACTCTGCAAGCAAAAGGATTTCCTAACTCATCTGATGGTCAGAGGTCAGAAAGTTGTCCCCTCATTTGGCCAGGTGTCTCATAACCTTTTCATTTTTTAATGGTATGTTATCTCTGCTCTGTGCTAGAGCTAGGTGATGCTTATCAAATGTTATGATGTTTGCTATTTCTGGCATTGAGTTTCAGCCCATTTTCAGTATACCAACTACTGATAAGTGTAAGTTCATGCCAGCATGTTTGTATGCCAGAGGGGAACTTGGCGATGACTCCTAGCCTACAATCATCCATAAATTTTGTTAACCAGAGATCATAATTTGATAAGTGGAGATCTGAGAAGTAGATGCCAAGCAGCAAAGGACACAGCACCAATTTCTACTGCACTCCACTGTCAATCTCATTCTCTCAGAGGCATACCTCCTATTCTTGCTGTGTGGGGCTCATTTGTAAGATATTTGGTTATCCATGTAATGACATATGGTTCGATCTTGAGCCCCTTCAGCTTGTTTATTATATTTGTATGTGGTATGATATTGAATTGCTTGACTAGGTAAAGGTACACTGTATGGACAGCTTGTTTACAGTCCACAGCTTTAGTTACTCTCACAAAGAAGTTTACCAAATTCATTTGGCAGTATTTACCCATGACAATATCAAACTGCTGTGGGCTGAGTCTGATGAAATGTTTGATATCATATTCAGTGATGATATGTTCCATGGCTTTGCATATAAGATTTGTTAGGCTGAGGGACTGTATTTCAAGGGTCTTTGGCAGAATCACCCCTATAGAGTAGGATTGCAAAAGCTGTGTACCATTCCTGAGGGACGAAGTCATTTGCTAGGCCCGGATCAAAGAGGTTTTGGAGTCGGTCTGCTAATACATGCTTAGTACTACTAATTAGACAATTGGGTAGGTTGTCAAGGCTAATAGATGAGGTGCTCAGTGTTCTTGATAGTACCTTCATTAAATGATCTTTTATAATGGGTGGGTGATTGATTAAAATGAGGATAAGCATGTTTGGAATATATGCCTCTGAGATAAAGTTAGGACTAAATTTATTAGCCAGTATTTTGTCAAACTGGGAAAATCAGAGGAAGCTGAAAATTGAGCTAGAAAGGAAGAGAGAGTAACAGGTTAATAGCTTCAAGTATCTGTAAGGGGTGGTTGAGAAGAAGGGAAGTCTGAATGAAAAGGTCAAAGCTAGAATCACATGGACTGCAGCCAACTAGCATAGAGTGTCAGGTATAGTGTATGACAGAAGAATGCCAAAGACACTGAAAAGTAAGGTGTACAAAACAGTGATGCATCCAGTACTACTGTATGGTAAAGAAACCTTGGCAGTAAAGGTAGAGCAGATGAGGAAGCCAGAGGTGATGGAAATGAAGTGCCTGAGATGGGTGGTAGGCTGCATACTGTGGACCAGATGAAGAAATGAGGACATCACAGCAGAAGCCAAGGCAGATCCAATTGCAGAAAAGATCAGAGAACATATTACAGTGATTCAGGCACATGTGCAGAAAAGCAGAAAACAATCTGGTGAAGAAGATTTGGAACAGACATGAAGAAGGTAAGAGGAAATGAGGGCATACAGCAGAGAGGTGGAAGGGTTGTGTGAAAGAAGATCTGCAATAGCCAGGCACAAGTGTTAAAGAAGGCACAAGTGTCCCACTGTATCGAGAGATGGTGACAGTTAACATGACACCTCAATCTCATGTAGAAAATGGAAAAAAGGGATTTGTGATGATGATGATGATTTGGCAATATCCACTGGCTTGAAGAAGTTGGGCCCATGATGAAAAAACTCAGAGCAATGCTTTCTGTTGTTTCTTAGTTTTCTGATATAACTAAATAAGAATTTGCAGTTTTCTGACTTTATGGGGTGTCTTTTTTAACTTTGTCCAAAGGGACTGCAAACTACCACCAGGGGCAAAGGCAGAGGGAAAGGCAGGGGCAGGACAGTGCCCTATTCTACAAGTTATTATTACTGAAATTAATGGGATTCTTTTATAATAGTTTTTAATATGTTTAATTATAATCATACTGGAATTGCCCTAAATCATTTTTTCATATTCAAGAAAGGATTCACATGTATTCCATGCAGAAAGTGTAATATTTCTGATTTATTAATTGAATTAAACCTGTTTACCAGAAAGCTTAATTTAGCAATTTAGTATAAAGGATTAAATGACATGACATATTTTAATTTTACAGTGTTTTAAAAGTAAGAGTACAATCCTATTATACAAGCCTGTAAAAAAACATGTGAGAAAGATATATATATATACACATATATATGGATCTACTTCATATGGTCGACATTTCAGAATGTTGACATTCATATGGTCGAGATCATATGATTGACATTTGAAATGTTGACCATAGAATAAAAAACAAAAAAAAAACAAAAAAACTTACCTTCACGCTACTTACAGGGGGTTATGCCCCCCTGCACCCCACTTGGGGGGTCCACCCCCCACAACCCCCAGAACTTAAATATACCAACTCCGAGATTGCACTACAGTGAGGAAGATGGAAATATTTCCATTTTGCACTGTATGGAGATGCCGGTTCCGCATGGTCGACATTTCGAATGTCAATCATATGGTCTCAGCCATATGAATGTCGACAAAGGGAACCCATATATATATATATATATATATATATATATATATATATATATATATATATATATATATATATATATATATATTTTATATATATATATATATATATATATATATATATATGTATGTATGTATATCATATATATTAAGTGATAAGAAAAGTAGGCATTTTAATATCATCGAAAAAAAAGAACTCTTCTGCACTATTTGCTGACAATACATACATACTATGAAACTCAATAAAGGAAGGGGCACGTTTATTTATGACAATATTGTATACCCTACAAGATACAGTCACATATTTACAAGTAACTAAAAATGAAAGTAATTTTACTTATAGAGGTATTAACTTAATATTTGGAAGTTGTATTTTATAGGAAGTAATTTCAGTACGTTTATATATATATATATATTTTAAATACAAACCCAGTTATTTATTCAAACAATCTTCAGCATTCCTAAAATACACAGAAATATCATACGACTGCCCCTTAGATTTATTGTGGTGACACAAGGGTCAAAAACATACCGTTTAGCAATATATGTGGACAGATCAAGTAAACTCATACTGTATTTTCTAAATCTATACATATGCTAAATCACTCTTGGGACTTCTTGAGCAGATTAAAATCAGCAGTATGGGTTGATAACATGAATTTTCTAACAGCAGATGTAGTTGACATGTTCACTTGTATTCCCCAGAAAGAAGGCATTGACTTCTTCCACAAAGCATTAATTAGTTGTAATTTTCTTTCTGCTAAAGAAATTAAACTTTTAATGGATTTCATGGATATTATTTTATTCGACAATATTATATTTTGAAGGAGGATTAAACAAGCAAATTAAAGGAGTAGCAGTGAATGCCGTTTACACAACCAGTTTTGCTAATCTTGTAATGTTACGTTTGGAAAGAAAATATATTTTCCCTCAATGTTTATTGTATTATATAAACTATATATAATATTTTGACAATATATTTATTTTTTGTAATGGTGCCTAGAGTAAGAGGATTTTTTTTAATTATCTACAAAATACGACCTATTTTTATTTATTTAATTTACACACCAACATTTTAATCAAAAATATGAAAAAATGGGAATTGTGGAAACAATACATGCAGGGGAGGAATGAGGTTTAAAAGAAGGCAGAACTTAAATGAGCTATGTAATGTTTGACTGAAAATGATTAGGTAGATTATAAGTGATGTATAATGTTTGCAAGAGGGAGAGTGTCAGTCTGGTCTGTGATATAAAATACTTGCAACCAGGATTGTGTCAGTGTGGTTTATTTTCATTTATACAAATGTATGATTGCTTATGCAGTAAGTGATGGTTTAATAAAGATGTTTTTCATTTAAAAAAAGGAGCAGGAATTGAATAATGTATGTGATGTTACTTAGGTTGTATGATATATTGAAATATATGTGAAATATAATGTTTGTTAATATTCATTTGTTAATATAGTCTGATTACTTTTGTATAAATGTAAATGTGCCTACCTCACAAGTGATAATTCAATAATGGTGTTTAAAAAACGTTTTAATTAAGAAATAAATTATTCTGGCTACTGCATTTAGGAACTTAACTGATAGTTTTCTTACACAGTTTGTAGAAAGCCAACTTTTTCTAGCACGCTCACATTAAAACAGTTTTCATTTTTTGACATATAAGAAAAGTTTGTTGAATGGATAATTTTTTTAAAAACACAAATGGCTTACACTATGGACATCTTTGAAAATAAAAGGAAAAAAAATGGAAGATACTGTCACTGATGGTTTTAGATAGGGGTTGTCTTAAAGTTTTGGTAAGAGACAAGAGTGATACTGTTGCTAAAGAACAGGATATAAGATGCAAACCCCAACTGAGAGCTGGTTTGTAAAAGGTGAACAATAATTCTTTCTACCAATTAGAAATCAAATGTAGGGATATACTCTCATATGTTCTTCCTATAACTAGAAATTTAAAAGCATATTCCATATCATTATTGATGGTGATAGTTATAGGAAGAACATATGAGAGTATAAGGGGGGGGGTTACGAAACATCCCTGAAGAGCTTGAAGCTAAGTGGATATTAAGATTAATGGCTGATAGAGGTCATGGATTAACTGAATATATACCCCTGCATCCTAAGTTAAAGTCTAGACAGCTTTTTACGTAAGATGTGGTGTGGAATTGTTTGTATGATAAGTAACTGACTTCTTGTTATAGGCTTGTATGTGTTTTGGAGAACATAAGTGGAAAATGTAAAAGTTCAGATATATTCTCTGCTTATGATTGTAAAATGAAATGTCCTAAGTTAAAGTCTCTTCTTAGCCTCTTCCCATTCTATTACATTTTCCTCTCTAATCATTTGTTCCAAATACCTTTGTTCCTCTGTCAGCTTCCTCCAGTAAATTCCATCCCCCTTGTGCCTATTCTCTGTACCCCTACTCCCATCAGCAGAATCTCCTTTCTCCATTTCCATGTTTTCTTAGTCCCTAGTATACTTTCTGCTACTTTATGACTATGTCTATATGACTCTTGTTATTTTCATTAAGGATCTGCATCCAAAATTACACTATATCCTTACTTCTTGAAAACCACACCTCCCTTCCCCTTTTCTTCATCATCCCTTTCCACTTTCAATTGTAGCTTTCTGTCTGTGTTATGTAAAAGAGCCTTAATTGTGTATCTCTAAAATATCCCTTCAAATCAGGTAATCCTAAACCACCTTATTCTATTGAAAGGAACCATTTCTCCCACTTGACCCTTGCTCTGTTCCCCTCCTAGATAAAATCCTTCAACTCCTTATTAATTACTATCCACAGCTTTTCCTCAGGTTGACAAAAATATGCCTGGTCTGTGTATAAAACTAAAGGGACTAAAACATTTTTACTTCTTGCATCTTGCAAGTCATATCCATAGGTAACTGCGTCTAGCTTCTCTATTTTTTTATTATCTTTTGTTTAGTTTTATCTCACATATCTTTAGCTGCCATAACATAATCCTTTTTAACCCATACATCTAAATACTTCATTTTATTATGTACCAAAAATATGGATACTGTTCTACCAGTTCATGTGTGTGTACATAGTTTTGTTTCTAACTTCATTAATTTTACATCCCAAAAAAATTTGGGAACTGTCTCAGAAGGTTACACAACTCTGAGTTTTCCTTTTCTGATTTTATCAGGTCAAAATAATAACATCTGCAAATAAAGCCAACTTTTCTTGATTACCATACCAATTATATCCTTGAATTTCTGAGTCCCTTATTTTTTTGCTTATAGTTCTAAATATAATGCAAATAACAAAAGGGAAAGAGAATACTGCTGCTTGTTTCCTCCATTCAGACACAACTTATTAGAGAAGAATACTCCTACTTTGATTTTTGCCTCGAATAACTCATATATCCCTCTAATTAACCTTATTATTTATCAGGGAATACAAATGCTTCCATTGCCCTACTCATATAATCCCAGATTTACTCTCTTGAATGCTTTTTCCACATCAAGACCCACCAACAGCAGTGATATTTTCTTACATTCTGCTTCTTCTGGATCATCATTGTTCTATTACTGTTGTCCAATATTTGACTGCTCTTTACAAAACTGCATTGATCCATATTGATCAATTTTGGCAACACCTTTGCCATTCTTTTACCATTATAGACATAAGCACTTTATAATTATGGTATGAAATTGAAACGGGCCTATATGAAGCTGGATCTGATGGGTCTTTACCACCTTTAGGCATTATAGCCACTACAGATGTTTTTCCAGAATGTTGGTGCTTCCCGTCCTTTAAAAATACTGCTAAACAAATCTATATCCATATAATTTTCTTCTCTCCTAGCTTCAAACTTCTGCCAGAATATCATTTATTCCTAAAGACTTTCCTGCTGATTGTTAATAGATTACCATTTTTATCTCATCTTGTCCTATCTTAACTGTTAATTATTAAGGCTCATCTACCTTTAACCCTTACATATACAAGTCTTCCATAAATATTTCCATTTATGTTTTTCACAATTTCCCCATTTGTCTACTTTGTACAAATTTTCATAACATTTCTGAAGTATCTCTACTACCTCTACAGAATCTCTATTTTTCTTGTTATAGGCTTCTTAAGTTTGGCAACACCCCTTTCTATTTTCTGTTACTAAAATCATTATGCTAAAAGTTTTTGTGCTTTGCAGTTATTATCAGAAAACAATTGCTTAACAGCAATCTTTTTAAACTCATGCATATTAACCAAGTATTATCCAAGTACTCCCTTATTTTCTCTTTAATGCTCTGCAGTTGCTTATCTTCTTGTCCTGTGAGATTCCACTTATTTTGTAATACTTTAACATTTGTCAGCCCCTCTAAATAATTCTTGATACTTTTTAACCATGTCTCTCTTTCTTTTATTTCTACATAATTTTTAAACTACATTTTCATTTTATCCCACTCACTAGTTGTAACCTCTAGAGTACTTTCTATCTTCTGTAATAACTCACAAATAATTTCCACTACCCATCTGTAAATTCCTCTCTTTTAACAGGTGGGTGGGGAAGCACCAGTGTCTCATTTTTACTTCATTTTCCTGCATTTTTATCTGTTATTATTAGCACATGATCTGAAAAAGTTATTGGATGTATGTCAAAGTTCTCAATTAAATGCATGTTTTCCTGTTAGATATAATTTCTGTCTAGTCTATCCCAGTTATTGTACCTTGGGGAACAATATGTGAATTCTCTCAGAATTCATGCTACTGAATTTATGTCTTCCATACTAAATATTTTCATAAATTTCTTCAGAAATCTACTATCTTTTGTTATATTTTCCCTCCTAGGCTCCACAAATGCATCCTGATTATTGCAAATCAAATTCCAGGCCCCAGCTATAAGTAATATTCCATGCTGAAACCTGATTATTTCTACCAAAATTTTCCTAAGCTTAAAACTTGTTATTAGATTAAGCTAAGGGTCTTAATCCATACATTCATCTATAAAAAGTCAGAGAAAACATATCAGTTCTACATATATTATGATCTGTGTACTTTTGTACCCCATCCTTCATGTCAACAACCCAAGATTACAGCCTATTAACTTAAACATGCTTTTGTCAAACTTTTTTCTCTTTGTATTGTAATGCCTATATTTCTTAATACTAAAAAAGAAGAAGAAAGAAAGAAAGAAACATTTGTTTACTTTGGGATCTTTATCACACACAGCAATAACTGAATATGCTTTACTATAAAATGTGCAATTTATATCATAAAAAGTTGTATAGAAATACTGTTAAGAACAGAATTTTTTTACTTAAAGTTATCATTTCCCTTCCTCTTCCCCTCCCCTTAGTGTCCTTGCAAACACTAATGACATGAAGCAAAATAAATGACTTTCAGTTCCCCATAAGTTTAATAAAGTCAACAATAGTCCATTTTTCCACTTTTTCTTGTACAGCTGTATTTCACAAATGTGATTGATGCATTGTAATTTCACATGCATTCACTAATTTCCATGTTGCTGGTCTTCTTTATGTTCATTTCCATCTCCCAGCTCCAGACTCTGGATCATTTCCATGGTAGTCCCGATTCTTCTAGTCAAATTCTACGCTTTTCACGGTCTTTCAAGCATTTTCCTTTGGAACATTGAAAAAGTTTCACTGACAAGGTCTTTCTGTGTGTTTCATTATCAGAAGAATTAGAAGCAGAGTCCTCTTCTGTTTAAAGGCTCACTTTTTGTTGGACAATCTTGTAATTTCTCCTTAGCCTGTTCTGTATTAAAAAAATGACTTTGATCCCCCAGGGAAAAAAATAATCATCTGAAGACAGCCAGATATAGTATCTTGAATCTCACACCTGTCACTCAACATTTTCTGATTGCCAGAATAAATCTGTTTCTCTTCTGCCTGCTATAAAGTGAATAATGGTTTTCCACAATCTACTCTCATCAACTTTTAATACTTTTCCATTTTGACAGTTTCTTCAGGATCAACTCTTCCTGCTGATAGGATTACATCTTTATTAATACACGTCTTGGCTGCTTTCTCATGGCCAGATTTGGAGCACAGATACAATGTGCCCTTTCAATTAACAGATCCTGCTGTGGAAGACCAGTCCAGTTGCTTATTTGTACTTTAAATAAATTAATACACCCTGTTCATACTAGTTTCTCTTATACAGTAGAAAATCTTAGATTTTCTATATGTACTCTGTCCTCTAATTCTATCACTTTTTGAAACAGCTCTTCTTAAGCAGTTTCATACTCAACCAGCCTTTTCTTCATGTCACCCTCTGTTTTTTTGCAATTTTATCAGATGACATGAATATCTATGTAAAGCATATTTCATTTTTCCAAACTGTTGGTATTTGAGTTGATATACTCCTTCAGTGTGCCAATTATTTTAATCAGCTCTGAGTACATTTGACTTAATTTTTCCTTGAGACTGCTGGAAGCCGTGTCTTGCACCAAAGCTGGAGTTTGAACTACCTTTTGCTGAACAGCTGCAGGATTCTTCCCAGTTAATGTTTTCTCTTTACCATTTCTAGTTGATTTTCTTTCAGGCTCTCTTTGCTGGTGTCTTGACAGTGTACTTACTAGCCAGTAATGGAATTTGCTAACAATTGTGGCATTCCTGTTCCTTGTCTTTCAGTTTAATTTTTCACACTGGGAGGGCTGAAATTAAACTGTTTTATCAGTGTGCAGCCATCTTAGAAAGCCCCTCTTATTTATTTTTTGAAAACTTTCTGGACTGCTACACTTCACGACCAGATTTCCCTATGTACCTTATTTCCACACCTGGTTCAGCTGTATATCTGCTGCCATTTTTCCTTGGCTCCTGTTATGCTGTCTTACTTCTGTGTTGCTAGAACTATGAGTATTTCCTTGAACTCATGTGATTTTCCTCCAGTAAACTTCCAGGACTTCAACCTAGTATCTCCTTTTCATTAAACCTTCTCTCATCACCGCTTGAAGCTAATTATAGCCACCAGTGGTTTATGCTGGGGGCTGACTGTTTCACTTTGCAATCCCTGGTTTTAATCCAGTGTCCTTTTCTTACTAAAAGGAAGTCTACCTGAGTTTCATGCTGACTACTACTGCATGTAATCTCATGACTGTTTCACTTAGATAGCCATTTGCTGGCCTATTTAACTTCTTGGCAAAAAGAAGTCTAGATGAGCATCACCTTTATTATTCAATTTTCCCAAATCACATGAACTCAGGTGGTCCTCGTATCCTAATCTCTCTGCCCTGGTATGAGCATTCAGTTTCCTAATTGTCAAGACCAACTCTCCTTTTGTGCTTTATTGAGGTGGTCTTGAAACTGCTGCCTGAATGCCTTCTTTTTCTCACCATGCAGGCATGTTGTGGACCACAGGCTGAGATCGCCAAGACTGCTCAAACTTTACACAGGAAGCTGATTACCATATTTTTTGTAACCAGTTCTGATGACATTCCTCACTGTCATAAGAAGACTCTCTCTCTCTCCCATATTTCCCCCATCATTTCTAGTCTATCCTACCCCCAGAGAATAAACTCTGAATCCCAGGTCAAGAGACTTTGCACTGTCATTCTACCCTGTGTCCAGGAAACATAGAAATTGCAGTCTCTTCCTTACCACTGTGCTATTTGCTTTCAAGCTGTGTCTCTTCAGTATACCTATTGTTAATGTAGCATCTCTTAGTTCATCTTTAGGAGGGCATCCAGCTTTTGCTCAACAATGCTGTCACAGATAACCCAATCTGGGAAAATAAACACCAGCAGACCAGTAGCTTATTGATCCAATAAGACACCAAGGCTGTTTAGCTTTTTTGAAAGGCACACACTTGTAAGCAGGAGTATGTAGATGCCTTCCAACATTAACATGGGTTCCTGACATATGTCAGATTAGACTGGGTCCTTAACCTTCTTAGCACCAGCAAATACTCATAGTCCATTTAGCAACATTAGTTGACATGTTCAAATCATTTAGAGCCAGTTTGTAAACTTACTAGTGAGTAGCCAGAATGTGGCACACAGTCTGTGATTTGTTTTCTCCTGTCTAGATGATACTGTACACTGCAGTTAATTCCTAAAGCAATCGGTTTGCATGACTATTCCCTTAATACACAGTACCTAGGGTCTATGCTGCTACCCACAATTCCATTCATTTTTGAGTGGATTTTGATGACAAGAATCTCAAGTTCAAGTGGGAGGGCTGTGTTTGTACCTGGTATTTTCCATCTTTGGGGCAGAGACACACAGCATGATTTTAGGAGATGGAAGACAAGGCAAGAATATTCAAACTCCACACAGCCAGAGACGACAGATCAGGGTTAAACTCTGGTCTTTGCATCTGTTTGGCAAAGATCTTAACCATTATGACACTATGTCACACCTTCCAACATGTGCTTTTAACCTGTACAAAATAGGGAAAGCAAAAGCAAAACAACAACAATAGTTTCATGTGTATGGAGTGAGGCAGCGCTCACCAATACTGCAGTGCTGCTGATGTTACATACACATTATACCTTAATTATTATCCCCAATACTGCAATGCTGCTGACATTGCATACACATTATACCTTAATTAGTATCCCCAATACTGCAGTGCTGCTGACTTTGCATACACATTATACCTTAATTAGTATCCCCAATACTGCAGTGCTGCTGATGTTGCATACACATTATACCTTAATTAGTATCCCCAATACTGCAGTGCTGCTTACTTTGCATACACATTATACCTTAATTAGTATCCCCAATACTGCAGTGCTGCTGACATTGCATACACATTATACCTTAATTAGTATCCCCAATACTGCAGTACTGCTGACGTTGCATACACATTATACCTTAATTAGTATTCCCAATACTGCAGTGCTGCTGATGTTGCATACACATTATACTTTAATTAGTATCACCAATACTGCAGTGCTGCTGACGTTGCATACACATTATACCTTAATTAGTATCGCCAATACTCCAGTGCTACTGACGTTGCATACACATTATACCTTAATTTGCATCCCCAATACTGCAGTGCTGCTGACGTTGCATGCACATTATACCTTAATTAGTATCCCCAATACTGTAGTGCTGCTGACGTTGCATACACATTATACCTTAATTAGTATCCCCAATACTGCAGTGCTGCTGACGTTGCATACACATTATACCTTAATTAGTATCCCCAATACTGCAGTGCTGCTGACATTGCATACTCATTATACCTTAATTAGTATCCCCAATACTGCAGTGCTGCTGACGTTGCATACACATTATACCTTAATTAGTATCTCCAGTAGTGCAGTGCTGCTGACGTTGCATACACATTATACCTTAATTAGTATCCCCAATACTGCAGTGCTGCTGACGTTGCATACACATTATACTTTAATTAGTATCGCCAATACTGCAGTGCTGCTGACATTGTATACACATTACACCTTAATTAGTATCGCCAATACTGCAGTGCTACTGACGTTGCATACACATTATACCTTAATTAGTATCCCCAATACTGCAGTGCTGCTGATGTTGCATGCACATTATACCTTAATTAGTATCTCCAATACTGCAGTGCTGCTGACGTTGCATACACATTATACCTTAATTAGTATCCTCAATACTGCAGTGCTGCTGACGTTGCATGCACATTCTACCTTAATTAGTATCCCCAATACTGCAGTGCTACTGACGTTGCATACACATTATACCTTAATTAGTATCCCCAATACTGCAGTGCTGCTGACGTTGCATGCACATTATACCTTAATTAGTATCCCCAATACTGCAGTGCTGCTGACGTTGCATACACATTATACCTTAATTAGTATCTCCAATAGTGCAGTGCTGCTGACGTTGCATACACATTATACCTTAATTAGTATCCCCAATACTGCAGTGCTGCGGATGTTGCATACACATTATACCTTAATTAGCATCCCCAATACTGCAGTGCTGCTGACGTTGCATACACATTGTACCTTAATTAGTATCCCCAATACTGCAGTGCTGCTGACATTGCATACACATTATACCTTAATTAGTATCCCCAATACTGCAGTGCTGCTGACATTGCATACACATTATACCTTAATTAGTATCCCCAATACTGCAGTGCTGCTGACATTGCATACACATTATACCTTAATTAGTATCCCCAATACTGCAGTGCTGCTGACATTGCATACACATTATACCTTAATTAGTATCCTCAATACTGCAGTGCTGCTGACGTTGCATACACATTATACCTTAATTAGTATCTCCAATAGTGCAGTGCTGCTGACGTTGCATACACATTATACCTTAATTAGTATCCCCAATACTGCAGTGCTGCTGGCATTGCATACACATTATACGTTAATTAGTATCCCCAATACTGCAGTGCTGCTGACGTTGCATACACATTATACCTTAATTAGTATCCCCAATACTGCAGTGCTGCTGATGTTGCATGCACATTCTACCTTAATTAGTATCCCCAATACTGCAGTGCTGCTGACGTTGCATACACATTATACCTTAATTAGTATCTCCAGTAGTGCAGTGCTGCTGACGTTGCATACACATTATACCTTAATTAGTATCCCCAATACTGCAGTGCTGCTGATGTTGCATACACATTATACCTTAATTAGTATCCCCAATACTGCAGTGCTGTTGACATTGCATACACATTATACCTTAATTAGTATCCCCAATACTGTAGTGCTGCTGACGTTGCATACACATTATACCTTAATTAGTATCCCCAATACTGCAGTGCTGCTGACATTGCATACACATTATACCTTAATTAGTATCCCCAATACTGCAGTGCTGCTGACATTGCATACACATAGGTTCATAGGTTCATAGGTTCATAGGTTAATACTAGGCTAACTGCCCTTGTGAGCCACTTTAAGCCTAGCCAGTTATACCCTGTGAGATTCAAACCCTGTATCTTGTGTTTGCAAGGCAAACACCTTAACCATTAGGCCACCCTCCCAACATTATACCTTAATTAGTATCCCCAATACTGCAGTGCTGCTGACATTGCATACACATTATACCTTAATTAGTATCCCCAATACTGCAGTGCTGCTGACATTGCATACACATTATACCTTAATTAGTATCCCCAATACTGCAGTGCTGCTGATGTTGCATACACATTATACCTTAATTAGTATCCCCAATACTGCAGTGCTGCTGATGTTGCATACACATTATACCTTAATTAGTATCCCCAATACTGCAGTGCTGCTGACATTGCATACACATTATACCTTAATTAGTATCCCCAATACTGCAGTGCTGCTGATGTTGCATACACATTATACCTTAATTAGTATCCCCAATACTGCAGTGCTGCTGATGTTGCATACACATTATACCTTAATTAGTATCCCCAATACTGCAGTGCTGCTGATGTTGCATACACATTATACCTTAATTAGTATCGCCAATACTGCAGTGCTACTGACGTTGCATACACATTATACCTTAATTAGTATCCCCAATACTGCAGTGCTGCTGATGTTGCATGCACATTATACCTTAATTAGTATCCCCAATACTGCAGTGCTGCTGACGTTGCATACACATTATACCTTAATTAGTATCCTCAATACTGCAGTGCTGCTGACGTTGCATGCACATTCTACCTTAATTAGTATCCCCAATACTGCAGTGCTACTGACGTTGCATACACATTATACCTTAATTAGTATCCCCAATACTGCAGTGCTGCTGACGTTGCATGCACATTATACCTTAATTAGTATCCCCAATACTGCAGTGCTGCTGACGTTGCATACACATTATACCTTAATTAGTATCTCCAATAGTGCAGTGCTGCTGACGTTGCATACACATTATACCTTAATTAGTATCCCCAATACTGCAGTGCTGCTGACGTTGCATACACATTATACCTTAATTAGTATCCCCAATACTGCAGTGCTGCTGACATTGCATACACATTATATCTTAATTAGTATCCCCAATACTGCAGTGCTGCTGACATTGCATACACATTATACCTTAATTAGTATCCCCAATACTGCAGTGCTGCTGACATTGCATACACATTATACCTTAATTAGTATCCCCAATACTGCAGTGCTGCTGACATTGCATACACATTATACCTTAATTAGTATCCTCAATACTGCAGTGCTGCTGACGTTGCATACACATTATACCTTAATTAGTATCTCCAATAGTGCAGTGCTGCTGACGTTGCATACACATTATACCTTAATTAGTATCCCCAATACTGCAGTGCTGCTGACATTGCATACACATTATACCTTAATTAGTATCCCCAATACTGCAGTGCTGCTGACGTTGCATACACATTATACCTTAATTAGTATCCCCAATACTGCAGTGCTGCTGATGTTGCATGCACATTCTACCTTAATTAGTATCCCCAATACTGCAGTGCTGCTGACGTTGCATACACATTATACCTTAATTAGTATCTCCAGTAGTGCAGTGCTGCTGACGTTGCATACACATTATACCTTAATTAGTATCCCCAATACTGCAGTGCTGCTGATGTTGCATACACATTATACCTTAATTAGTATCCCCAATACTGCAGTGCTGCTGACATTGCATACACATTATACCTTAATTAGTATCCCCAATACTGTAGTGCTGCTGACGTTGCATACGCATTATACCTTAGTTAGTATCCCCAATACTGCAGTGCTGCTGACATTGCATACACATTATACCTTAATTAGTATCCCCAATACTGCAGTGCTGCTGACATTGCATACACATTATACCTTAATTAGTATCCCCAATACTGCAGTGCTGCTGACATTGCATACACATTATACCTTAATTAGTATCCCCAATACTGCAGTGCTGCTGACATTGCATACACATTATACCTTAATTAGTATCCCCAATACTGCAGTGCTGCTGATGTTGCATACACATTATACCTTAATTAGTATCCCCAATACTGCAGTGCTGCTGATGTTGCATACACATTATACCTTAATTAGTATCCCCAATACTGCAGTGCTGCTGACATTGCATACACATTATACCTTAATTAGTATCCCCAATACTGCAGTGCTGCTGACGTTGCATACACATTATACCTTAATTAGTATCCCCAATACTGCAGTGCTGCTGACATTGCATACACATTATACCTTAATTAGTATCCCCAATACTGCAGTGCTGCTGACGTTGCTTACACATTATACCTTAATTAGTATCCCCAATACTGCAGTGCTGCTGATGTTGCATACACATTATACCTTAATTAGTATCCCCAATACTGCAGTGCTGCTGACATTGCATACACATTATACCTTAATTAGTATCCCCAATACTGCAGTGCTGCTGATGTTGCATACACATTATACCTTAATTAGTATCCCCAATACTGCAGTGCTGCTGATGTTGCATACACATTATACCTTAATTAGTATCACCAATACTGCAGTGCTGCTGATGTTGCATACACATTATACCTTAATTAGTATCCCTAATACTGCAGTGCTGCTGATGTTGCATACACATTATACCTTAATTAGTATCCCCAATACTGCAGTGCTGCTGATGTTGCATACACATTATACCTTAATTAGTATCACCAATACTGCAGTGCTGCTGATGTTGCATACACATTATACCTTAATTAGTATCCTCAATACTGCAGTGCTGCTGATGTTGCATACACATTATACCTTAATTAGTATCCCCAATACTGCAGTGCTGCTGATGTTGCATACACATTATACCTTAATTAGTATCACCAATACTGCAGTGCTGCTGATGTTGCATGCACATTATACCTTAATTAGTATCCCCAATACTGCAGTGCTGCTGATGTTGCATGCACATTATACCTTAATTAGTATCCCCAATACTGCAGTGCTGCTGACGTTGCATACACATTATACCTTAATTAGTATCTCCAATAGTGCAGTGCTGCTGACATTGCATACACATTATACCTTAATTAGTATCCCCAATACTGCAGTGCTGCTGACGTTGCATACACATTATACCTTAATTAGTATCTCCAATAGTGCAGTGCTGCTGACATTGCATACACATTATACCTTAATTAGTATCCCCAATACTGCAGTGCTGCTGATGTTGCATACACATTATACCTTAATTAGTATCCCCAATACTGCAGTGCTGCTGATGTTGCATGCACATTATACCTTAATTAGTATCCCCAATACTGCAGTGCTGCTGATGTTGCATACACATTATACCTTAATTAGTATCACCAATACTGCAGTGCTGCTGATGTTGCATACACATGATACCTTAATTAGTATCTTGCACTTTCCTACATAAACTCTCCAACTAATAGACAGGTATGAGTCAATTCATGAGCTTCTTTTTTTTAATCAGTTTGAGTTTGCTTATCAAATTAGGAAGGAAAATGATAAAAATGCAAAAAATCTAGGATGCTGTGGCTCATGAAAAGGAATGTGTGATGTAACATTTGAAAAGCAGTGATCATGCCACTAAATAGTTCACAGTCCGTGTACTAGAAATGTGAAGGGAAACAAGGTGCCTGTGATACAGTTTACATGTTAGCACCTTCCTTATGTATGTCACAGTCCAGCTTGTTGTTAAATAGCATGGCGTGAATGCTACATTTATTGGAAAGATGCTATCAAATATGAATTACAATGCATAACACTATCATTGACTTTGAACTTATGAACTACAGTTGTACAATTCAACATGACATGCTTTCAATGTTGCTCACAATAACTGAATATGTAATTTGAACATAGCATAGTAGTAGCTCTGAATTCTGTCCACTCCATACACATCAGTTTGTCCACTTAATGTGAATAGTGTGGACTATGAATGCATTCTCCTATACAGCACACTATGCACCCAGATCTGCATCAAATAAAACATCTGATGAAAACCAGCTTTGTTTTCTTCCCTACCCTGCTCATTTTATCTGCTATAATTGTTCAAAATGTAAACATAACTAACAACCATAAAACCACTTATTATTCCTTCATATTGTTCAATAAAGAAACAAACACCTGTCTTTTCAGCAAATAAAGGCAGGGTTTATTGCACAAAAAAATGGGTACGTTAGGGAATAAAATGCATTCCAGGTGAAAACTTGCTTTTTTCTTTTCATGGGGAATAGTCAGACTTGTGTACCCAGTTAAACTGATGATTAGAAAGGGACCAGATATAAACCTCTTCCAGTACAAGAGCAGTTTCCCTACAGGTAAATACTTCAGGCTTGCAATGATTTTATTCAAGTAACATAAGTTTTATCATCTTTTAAATGACTCAGTATCCAAGCCAACCCTTCACCTGTTTCTCGTACGTGAATTTATGCTTCATTTTAAATAAAAGAATGCACAATTTATTACAGCTGTTACATACTATGCAGCCACAAGGTTGACAATGTTTGCATCAATTCAGTTGTTTTAGGCAGCAGTTACCCTTTCAGAGGGAAAACACTTCTAGCTCACAAATGCTGACCAAGTAAATTAAGCAAATTGCTTGTAATTAACCATTTTAAGATTCATAAATATTCTAAGACCACACAGTCATATGACCAGTCATGCCTTCTCAGTACCATCCCTCTTGTAGAACCACCTTTATGAAAGAGGGGGATAATAAGCATACTGAAATACCAGTGGTGTTAGAAGTGCATGTAACTGATATCTAACGTTACTGACAGATGTTTGTGACTGTTCTTGTCAAGACAAGGGGTTCTTAGAAGTTTGCTGTTATAAGAAAAAAATAAATAATTATGGTCACTTTTTTCCAAAACAGGAGTTATCATTTCTTTTCCTCTTTAAAATAGAAATGTACACGGCAGTTGTACAGTGCATCAGTATTAATACAAGTAATCTTAATGGTAAATGATCATTAATAATTATACATTGCTTTTTTATGTACATATAGTACTGAGAGACAGACCTATTAAATTTAACTTGAACAAGCTTGCAACAGAATCGTGTGGTTTGCAGGAAGCAATCACGATAGAAATATTGCATAATATGACTGGCTACAATTAATTCAATAATTCCCACAGCTTATCTTATTCTGATTACTCCAGCCAATCTAATGTTATAACATGAAGGACTACTAGTCATAAACTTGGATGTCCAGTTGGTAAGCTTGTTAATGGCCCATTTGCAAAAAACAAATTTGGTGATTCTTGCCACTCTGTTTTTGTTGGAAAGCTCTGGAATCATCTCACATACAAGAAATGTACCTTTGAATTAAAGAAAAAAAACATATATAGTTACAATTGAATTAAGTATAAACTTACTCACCACCTGCTATAGGCATTCTCTAGTATATGGTCACCCTAAACTCACACAATCCATATCTGGGTATTGTTGCATTTTACTTGTTTATAATCTAAGTACAGAGCTTTTCTGTAAGGGAATAAAGAAATAAAAGTAAACAAATGCCTTACGTTTTCACATTATATAAGCCAACTTCATATTTCTCTTCTGCTTACGATATTTTTTGTTCTTCTTTTTCCTTCCAGTGTATGTGATATCCATGCATTGTTTGCCCTTTGTGTTTGCATGCTATCAGCTTAATAGATTCATGTTATCTTGACAATAATTCTATACAATACCCATAAATGTACATGCAAAACAGACCTTCTTATCTGCTATGTTATTTTGTTATTTGCATTTTTATATGTCTTGCAGCTGGTTTCTGAGTAATAGGTTTTGTCTGTTACGACAGCATGGCTTATTCCTAACTCAGACTTCCACTCAGCTATACTTAACTCTAGTGAAATGGACTGTTATTCATATATCCTGCCAGCCCATCAGTTGTCAGTGTTCACTTACTGGCATCTGAGCTAGTGTGGTGTCAAAATGGGGCCAAGAGCCACCACTGCTAACCTCACCACCATGGGTTGCTTATGATGCTGCCCTCCCTTATGTGTGCAGACATGAACTGTTTATTGGGAGTGGCTCCAGCCAGTCCCCAGGTGAAAGGACAACTTCCAGACACAACAATCTCATTTCTTGATTTCTTGCCTGACTTCTACTGCACACCACTATAACCTAGATGTATGCACCCCCTCCCCACACACACCATCCTAATGCCATCCCCTTAAGAATGGAAATTGTGGCACATCATATCATTTCCTCTCCACCCCATGTCAGCTCTAAAAGATGTCTGAGCCACTATTTGATCTCAACTTATCTGGCTGATAGTAAGAGCTTCATCAATCTATACCACATAGGCTGCATCCTGTTATTTACTGCTTATCTCTAATAAACTATCAAATCCACTATACTGGTTAGCTTTCATGTTGTACATTTTTACTGTAATCAGAAATTTTGGTGGATAATCACATTTGACAGCTTAGTCAATCCATAGTACAGTATGTGCTTAGTACTGAAATAGTCCAGTGATGTCTGATCTTCAGTAGATATCCTTCCTTTCTAGTGGTATATAAATATATATATATATATATATTTTTTTTTTTTTTGGCTATATAATGTTCTATATGTTGTGTTATATTCAACAGTTGTCATAACTTATCATCACTGTGCCTTGTTTGCTGTTGAGCTTACTCCCACGGGCTCCATTTGAAATTAAACTTCCCTGTAGAATACTTCCAGTTAACAAATGGAATAACTGAACAATAATAGAGGTGTAAGGAGGAAATCAGAATATTATTTATATAAAAGTTACACCACAATATCATTTTGTCTATGCATTGGCCTGAATCTAGGAACAAAACAGGGATGGGTGTACAGTAAATGGGAAATCACCAGCCTTTAGAAATCAGTGGCCACAATTTTGTGAGACAGATGGAAAGTGTTCAGAGGTTAATGAAACATTGTATTTTTTAATTTTTTTTTAGTTTTTTTCATTTTATAAGGAATGCATGAAGTGAAAAAGTATATCGAGGAAGCAGTTTGAGCAGCAGCCACATCAAAGTACAGTAGACAAGTAAACAATCTATAAACCAAGGATAAACTAATTACTCTTACAAATGACATAATAATAACATACATTAAAATCGTGGCTCATAACACAACAAAAATACACCTAAGTATGAGCAATATGAATGTACATAAGTAGTGCAGTACTCCATGAGAAATCCATGTTTGGAAAATTCATTTAATAAAGAAGTTGCTAATGTTTCACATAATGACATAAAAATCAAAAAATTCACACCACTGTATATCCAAAGCAATAAAAGTAAAAATGCCAGGAAATACATCACACAAACTAATAAAATCAAAACACCAGGAGGTATGAAAGTGCTTAACCTTATTAAAATTACATTTGTGATGTCCCTCCTGGCATTTTGTTTTCATGTAATAACATGCCGTACAATATATATTAACATAGCTAATTTGCTGCCTATCATTTAAAGTTTAGTGGTCAGGTAGTGTTAGGGGCTGTGTGCACATGAAATATGAGAGTGTGTGTCTGACTGCAAGATTGCAGTAGTAGGGTTAGTGAGGGAGTAGACTAGCTTGAATGTGTTTGTGTTTATGGAATTATTTGTTGTAGCTGGTTATTTGGTTTGTTTCTGATACATTTTCACTTTTTGCTAACCAAAGTGTGCTTTTACATTAAGAAGATATGGACTGCAATTTTAGCGGCAGTAGAAAGGTAACCTGGCCAGCCCAAGTTGGGAAACACACAGGGAGGCTTAAAGTAAGACTGTTTCATCAGCCAGAGGGCTTTTTATGGACTTAATTGCCTGATGTTAATCTGCACGCGAGAGATACTTTTTTGTGTGCTTTTACATTAAGAATTTCCAGGACCATCTATCTTGGGGTGGAAAGTTATTACCTGGTTGGGAAACACTCCAGTGAAATCAAAATGTAGTTGTTTACTGTCTAGAGGGCACAGGAGTTCATTTTCAGCTTTTTTTTTTTCTGTCTGCAATAAAGTAGGTACATTTGTGCAATGCTGCTCACTGTACAATGGTAGTCAGCACTGCCTCTATAGTAGCAAATGCTTAGCTTGTAAAATGTACCTATAAAGCTAGTACTTAGGACTTTAACCTGTAACACAGAAAGGCTTTGCATGAAACTAAGCTTAGGGCAGCTAGTGAGCACATTGAACAGCACTAATGCCAGATCATAGCACCATCTTACATCTAGCCTTAAACCCAGACACCACTCAGGTGACCCCTGTAAAACTAAATCCCTAAACCATAACAGCCCAACCCTAACATAAGCCCTGGCAACATGGATATGCAATTCCCTAATGACTCTGTAGCCATCATGGTAGATTTGGGCATCCTGTGACAATGTAGCAATTATCTCATATACTCAGGCAGCCTTTTCATCCTTAAATAAAATAACACAGAATGAGAGAGGTGTACGTACATAACTTTCTTGGAGGCAAAAATCTCACTTGCAATCAAGATTGTTAAGAATAAACACACGCACACACTATATATTTCACACATACCACTTGGCATACACATAGACCTTCTTCTGCTGAGAAACCTTCCCAAAGCAAAAAAGCCCTCCTAAGCCATAAAACTGCAACATTTATCCTCAGCATTCATGAAACCACACACCCAAAGCAAAACCTAAAACTAGTCACAAGCCTTCACTAAAGGATCCCTCAAGACCAAAGCCCGTAAGACAAACACTTTTCCTAGTACTCATGTCATTGGGGATTCTAGTACAACACACAGATGTCCCTCTCACCAAACTGGATAAGGAGGAGATAATGGTTAGTTGCATATCTGAAGTTAGGATCTACAATATCACACACACATTTAAACACTGCACAACATGACCAATATGATTTATCATATTCCATCTGGGTGTTAATGTCCTGAGATGTGCCCTCAATGGACTATATGTAAAAAGACATCATGGATCTCTTTAAATATGTTTTACAGATAGGTGTGCAGATTGCATTGAGCAGCATTCTACCTTCCCCAAGGATTCTGTTGCACTATGCACAGAAAATGATTGATTTTAATAATTGTCTTAGTTTCTGGTGTCACTCCAGTGGATCCAATATCTAACAGCATAGAAAGACATGGATAAAAGACCATGTTGCTTTGCTAAGGATGATCTGTACCTGTCCCCCTGGGCTTTTGGATATTGGCTAAAACTTTATCTACCCCTAACAGCCTATTTTTGGCAATGACAAAATGACAAACAAACAACATAAAAAAAAAAAAACCCAAAGCAATATTAAGGTGTCACTGCTCAATACTACAAACCTAAATAAGAAACGCCACATCCTACAAGCTCTCCTCGCTTTGGAGAATGCAGGCATCTATTTTGTTACTGAGACATGGATTAAAGCTGCATAAAGTACTCCAGCAGTACAAGGCTACAATGCCTTTCACACATTTATGCCAACAGCAGCACAGACAGGGGCTAAAGGTGGAGGGGTCTTGATCTATATTCTATATTAGCAACAAATACAACTTCTGCTTGGTTAACCAGGATGATGCCCTGGAGTTCATCCATGTCCAAGTCTCCCTAGACAAGATTCCCTATCCTGTCCTGGCCAGCTACAGGCCACCTTCTCTGACCCATGAAGCTCATAACACTTATATAGACCTATGAGAGGCACTCAGCATCCAACCGACTGCCCTATTCATGGGAGATTTTAACTACCACTTTTATAGAATGGGAAACATAGATGACCTCTAATTCAGAGGCTCAACATTCCCTGGACTTTATCAACATGAACACCCTTGACCAGATAATTCACACTCCAACCAGAGGATCAAACATACTGGACATAGTACTCTCCAACATGGGAGAACATTTAACCCTCCCCTGTGTCACATCCTCATTGGTGAGGTCAAACCACAAAGCTGTTTCCACTGAATAAAAATCAACCTGGAAAACTCCACTGAACCTATAATAGTTAGGAACCATTCTAAAGCTAGTCCTATTAAGTATAATTTGTTAAAATTCATGTCTCCCTGAAACCCTGAGAACACAGGTATCTATGCAGAATTATTTACTGAAACCATGTACAAACATGTAAATGGCTGCAATGAAGTTGCTGCACCTACTAGGAGTAAGCCCAAATCTAACACCAGAAGTAAACCCCATTGATGGAATCCTAACCTTAACAGGATATATAACAAAAGAAAAAAGTCATGGCTAAAATCAGAAAGACCAACTCTCATATAGACAAGGCACCCCCCCACTACCCCCTTTGAAATCACTTCTAGAATATCACCCCCCCAACTATCTACACTGAGGAGGTCCCCTACAGCCTCAAAACAGGTGGCATGCCAGGTGAATGGAAGGCTGCAACTTATCATCCTCTTCATAATGGTGGACCATCAACTGACCTCAGAAACTAGATACACGTTAATCTGAAAAGTCTAATATGCAAAGCCATGGAAAGAATTATCAAGGAAAATAATAAACAAGGACATTGGCAACATACAGAAGATGGACTCATCCCAGCTTGGCTTTGTTAAGGGAATGTTTTGCCTACTCAACCTGGTAGACTTTTTTGAGAGGGTCACCAAGGCTATGTATGAGGAAAAGATGATGCATGCCACCTACCTTTACCTGGGCAAGGCATTCAATACAATACCCCACACAGGTAATAATGGCAAACTCTCAGAACTAGGCATAAATCCCATTCCCTACATGACTCACTGGATTGATGGATGGCTCACAGATATGACCCAAGAAATCAGGATTGGTGAGACCACCTCCATCAAGAGACCGGTCACTAGTGGAGCATCCCAGGGTTCTGTATTGAGCTCGCTCCTCTTTGCCATCTACTTCTCAGACATGAAGGCTAATGTTAGTGGCATCTGGCTCATCAAGTTTATAGATGACTGTAAACTGCGAGCTATTATAGTTTCCCCCCATGACACTGGCATCCTACAAGAGAGTCTAACACAAACAACTGACTGGTGCAAAAGCCACAGATTAAAACTCAGTGCAAAGAAATGCATTAAACTGCTTCTTGGGAAATCACCCACCTAAGCTAATTACTCCATCAATAAAACACCCTTAAGAGATGACCTGGTAGTTAGGGATCTGGGAACATATGTAGACAGTAATCTGGTCTTTGACCAATACATAGTTAGATAGTAAAAAAATAATTCTATATCACCCAACTCATAAGCAAGGGTATGGCATCCAGGTCCAATACAATTATGGTACCACTCTACTCACCCTTATCAGACCCACCATTAAGTACAATGTCCCCTTTAGCATGTATCTAACCAGGCACTTGTAAAAGTTGGAATACCCTTAAAGGTTCCTTACCAGGGGAATCCAGGGTATGAATACTCTGTCCTCTGCAGATCTCCTTATGGTCCTATCTCTGTGCTCAGTCTCCTACATGTTACTGAGAGGTGATCTATGACTGGTATATAAGGCACCCTCATATCCAACTTTGATGGATCTCTTGCACATCCATAAAACAAACAACACCAGACTCATTAGATTGAAGGGCCTGGACTTTGCTTGCGACATAAACAGATCATGCTGGAAAGTCTGATATGTGTCCCAAAGATCTTTGCACTATGGAATGAGATCCCCATCCACATGAAGCAGACGTCATCCATGACTATATTCAAATAAAATCTTGATCATTGAATGGAAAATTGCTAACTCACCCCAATTTAGCCAACATGTCTCTGATGGTCAGAGGTTGACAGTAAGTAAATTAATCCCCAAATGAACTACCCCCTTTCCTCCTTAATAACATACCCCACCATTTAGACATCCAGGGTAGTTTGGGGAAAAAAATGGATTGAATTGCATAGCTAGGCTTATAAAGACCCTTGTGGTCTGGTCATTAGCCCATTATAAACCTATGAACCTTTGAATCTATGAATAAATGGTGTGTGTGTGTGTGTGTGTGTGTGTGTGTGTGTGTATCTGTGTGTGTGTGTGTGTGTGTGAGTGTGTGTGTGTGTGTGTGTGTGTGTGTGTGTGTGTGTGTGTGTGTGTGTGTGTGTGGGCTGGGTGGATGTTATACTTCCATACAGCGTTAGCCTAATGAGCAAAGCCTGCAACATTTTTGCAGAATGGCCACTAGCCACCAGGGATATGTATAAAGAAGTGGGTTGGGGGAACACTAAGCACCAGGGATAACTCTAAAGATGAGGGACACTAGACACCAGGGATAACCTTTATCACTGTGCCTTAATGGCACTTATACATAACAGGACGAGGGAAAACTCTGAAGATGTGAGTAGGGAGGACATTAGACACCAGGGATATTTTATATATCATACCTTAAAGGTATGCCATTTTTTAAAAAAAAATGTGGCGTGGTATACCATATGTTACATTCCTTAAAAACTCTTATTCTAACCAGGCTTTGAATCCTGCACCTTGAAACATCAGCATTAACCCATTGCAGCATTTTATTTGACATATAATGAGAATCTCATGCATTACTCAGTGCCTGCAATATTTTGTGACCTTCAAGGGAGGGAAAAGGGAACATTAAGCATACATCTCAACCTCACAGCACAAGAAATAAAGACAAAGCCAAAATTAATGGTGATACAAAGTCAGGGTTGGATTGTAATTATTACTAATGAACTACATAACTTACCATAATGTACTGGATTTCAATTATTACTCCTACAAACGTAGAAAATAGCTAGTATAACAGCTGGTGGACTACAGTATATTTATTTAAGGAAATGAAGTGTGAGACTCTAATGTTTGGCATTAATGACTCACTGTAATCATCCCAAATTATCAGGCAGAGAAAAAGGAGACAGTATGGATGTTCTGACAACACAGGGACAGGTATGTGTGGTGTGTGTGTGTGTGTGTGTGTGTGTGTGTGTGTGTGTGTGTGTGTGTGTGTGTGTGTGTGTGTGTGTGTGTGTGTGTGTGTGTGTGTGTGTGTGTGTGTGTGCGCGGTGTGTGCGGTGTGTGTGTGTGTGTGTGTGTGTGTGTGTGTGTGTGTGTGTGTGTGTGTGTGTGTGTGTGTGTGTGTGTGTGTGTGTGTGTGTGTGTGTGTGTGTGTGTGTGTGTGTGTGTGTGTGTGTGTGTGTGTGTGTGTGTGTGTGTGTGTGTGTGTGTGTGTGTGTGTGTGTGTGTGTGTGTGTGTGTGTGTGTGTGTGTGTGTGTGTGTGTGCGGGTGCACACATGTTGCATGAGTTGACTGTGTTGTCTACCACAGTGTAATGAGGTCTTTCCTCATGGCGACTACTGAAGTCTTTCCTTACTGTAGCTAATGCACATCTGAATCACAAAATACCACATCACATAAACAGAGCCTTTTTTATTGCATCTCTTACCACAAGTGCTTGGGTTCTTTCTGAATTTCTGCATATCTGTTTGCAGATGTATAAATAGATGTTTATGAGGAAATATAAAATTAATATGTAGACAATAAAAGTACTTTGAATTATATTATTTTAGTAGGTGGGTCCAGCAAATAATCCATCTTTATAATCAGCAATGTGCAAAGAGAAGCATTCTGAAATTCTGCTTTGAAATGTACAAGAATATTTAAGTGAAAATTGTCCCTGCATTCAATGTGATACAGAAGAGACTGCAAAAGCTGAAAAGATGTAATAGTAAAAAATATTCAGGATGGAAGGCAAACATGGCCTTTACAATATAATAAATGATTATGACTTGTCAACATGTCTATCTCCAAGTATAGGTTCATAGGTTCATAGGCTATCGGCCCAAGGGCCTAAGTAAGCCTAGCCAACAAGGTTCCCTGGCTTATGCCACCCAAGAAAGTTATTCTCCTGTGCCACTGTCGAGCAGAGCCACAGAAGTGATCCCCGGGGTGTATTTCCTATTTCCTATCCACTCATCAAGATTTTTCTTGAAGAGTGCTAATGAGGAACTTTGCTTGACATAGATGGATAGCTTGTTCCAGAGTATGGGAAGTCTCTGGGAGAGGAATGTATCCCTCCAGCATGTCCTGTTTATTGTGGTGACAAGGTTTAGGTCCCTAGAGCATGCAGCTTGGAGGGATTGGGATTTCTTTAGGTGTAGCATGTCCAACAGCTCTGGGTTTGACATAGCTTTATATGTTAGGCAGAGATTACCTCGGAGTAGGCAATATGCTATGGAGTAAAGCTGGAGTTTTTTGAGATGGTCAGTGTAGAGCATGTTTATCTTGTGAGGTACATTCCAAAAGGGGCATTGTACTCTATAATGGGTCTAATGAGTGTCGAGTAGAGGGGAACAGTGATCTCCTTTTTCCTGGATGAGAACCCTTTTGTATTTCAGTCCAGCGTTATAAGGGGGTTAAGTCTATCTATCATAATTGTATTAAAATATTGTCATAGACTAGGAAATGCCTGTCTATCCTCTGTTAAGTGTGGATGCTTCTTTTGTGCTCTAATACAGGTTTTACATTACTATTTAAAAGTTTTAACTTTGTTATCGCATTTTTTTCATAAAATAGTTTAGTTGAGTCACTTGGTAAAGAGTGAGCATTTAAAGAAGTAAAATGGTTATCATCATTTTAAATGTGTTTTGCAGTTCTGTAATTTCTCAGACTATTGCTAGCTTGGCTTACTTGAGGACAGAGAAGTTGAAGACTCATAATTACTCAGATGATTTAATAAAATGACTCACGGTAACTTTGGATGCATTCCAAAGTACTGAGAAATTGCTAAAGAAACTAGGAATGAAACTACTGCAAAACTACAGAAAATGCATCTACTGAGCATTAGTATTGCATCAAGAAAGATGTCTACATGTTCCTGAAAATATGCCGTCATCTCTGCAGAGACTGTTTAAAGAAGGAGGAGAAGATAAACATAGTATCTGCAAACAAAGAACTATGATGGAGTACATGGAATGAGTCGATTATGTTCTGATATCAGCAAAATGATAATCATTTATGCACATTTTGGTTGTCAGACAGGTGCAAAACACATTTTCTTATCCACAGTTGTTCTAACCGAGTCTCCAACTGTACTAGACATGGCAGCCATCACAGAACAGCATCAGAAGAATTCTGACATCTTTAAAAGCTATAAGACACTTCAGTGTCACTAAAAAAACCCGTGGCAACATATGACACTTGCTAATGTTCTACAAAAAACAAACTGGTGACAAGCAGTGTCTAACAACTTTTAGAGTTGCTCATTGCTCAGAGGTTTACTTCATTTCTTCCCGCTGTGTATCAGTGTTAAGTATATTGCAGCTTCTGAAGCTATAAAATGGGTTGTATGCTTATCCTTTCTTTTCACTTCCTCTCTCCCTTTTTAAGCTGTAGACCTAGTAACAATTAAAATTTCGTGCACTACAAGCAATTATGTTCAGGTCTCCAATCAGCTATTTGTTAATGCATTCTCAAAATAGATGGATGAACTTCACCTTTCAATCTACACTCTTGAACTGAATTTCTTGATTCGGTTTTTCAAATGCCTTAACAAATTATTTGTTATTTGTGACCAGATCCTCAAATTATCAGATACAGATTTAGGTGACTTCACATTATCTATAGTATGATCCCAATTATTCTCACTAGGTGTAATAAATAATTATCAACTATGGAATGAGTAAAGCCAATCTAACACCAGATGGAATAGGTTAATTCAAACACCAAAACAGAAGTTGCATAGGCTTAAAATGGCCTGAAAGAGCAGCTCACCTAGCACTTCCTCAGAACCTGTGAACAAGATCATAATATTCTGTGTTTAGTTGGTTTAAAACATAGGCGATACAGATGATCATAAGTTCAGACATTAATATCTATGGGGTATGCAAAGCAAGCAGAACTGATGTGCATCCAAATTAATTCATATAGTTAAAGTTAAGTACAGCTACAGTAATATTCAAATATGTTTTATGTGGAAAATTACAGGTTAGAAGAGAACACTGATGCAATCAAATTTCTTTCTCTCTTCAAGATTAATTATTGCTGTTGAAATTGTTAGGTTTTCTGGATGCAATTAAATCAACCAAAGGGATGATGTGTCATTATACATTATTGCCTTTCTAGAAAGACTACTTTGATGTTTATGTATCAAGTCTGGAAGTAGATTCTTTATTTGTCTAATTTGATGCAAATTAAACACACACACAGAAACAGAAACACACACACACACACACACACACACACACACACACACACATATATATATATATATATATATATATATATATATATATATATATATATATATATATATATAGTGGAAGAGGGAGAGAGAATAGTATGATTCATGTAGATTTTTATTTGTCTAGTTTAGAATCAGTCTGGCTGCAGTAAATTGACAAATAGACAGAGGTGGATTGACATTAATTTTCTGCTGACAGGTATGTCATCATATTGATAACATATTAGGGAATATTTATTGTAAACTACAGCTCGCATATCATCAGCTCCAGGAGACTTTTGTGATTTTAATTCTTTAATTCCCAGTTTCTGACACAGTAATGCCAGTTTGTATTTTCCTACTGGCAAAGTTTCAGAGCACAGTAAAATTAAAATTATAATGAAATTGTGATATTTAAGCCAATTTGAAAATGCATTGAAATGAATATGGTCAAGTTTAATTTTCGGACTGGCCATACAGTCAGATATAGTGATCTAACAACTCCAGCATACGTCAGGAAATAATCTATCACTGATCAATAGGCATGTCACTGAGTGCAGTTACTTCATGAAGGATGATTTGTTACAGCCTCTGGACATTTTCAACTGAAATACATTGTGACACTGAAAGATTGAGAACACCTGCTCATATTGTTGGCTTAGCAAGTAAAAGGAGGAGGTAATCCAAGGAAGAATATTAAATGAGTAATTAAGTAGCTTGCTATACAACATGCGTCTACTTGTTAAAAAGTATTCCTGTGGTTTGTTGTGGAATCCTGAAAGTGTTTTGAACAAAAAATAGCTTGTTTTTTCTGATGCTTAGGTAAGTCAAACATCAAAACATGATTTAGTTATTCAAAATCTGTGTTTTCCCCACTCTTTAAATTATTCACCCAGAAAAGCTCTCATATATTTAAAGTGGCACACTTCCACATGCAGTAACATTATTTAATGTCGTTGCATCTATGGTGAGTTTATATGGTTAAAGTCGTTTGTGAATTACCCTTTACATGATAATTGTGAAATTGGTGATGCCTAAAGAAAGTGGTCATTTTATTATTTTATAACTCAAAAGTATGTGCTTTGTGTAAGAAAAGGTCAGAAAAGTGAATTCCAAGCAAGACAAATAAGTCAGGAAACATTACATTTAAATATAAGATGGCAAGCAAAAACTGGGAGAAAGGAAAGGGTAACAAATGAATTTCAAAGCAGAGTGAGAAGTAATACACAAATGCAATAGTACTTAAAGGACAGTACAGAGAAATTAAAGATCTTGGTGGATATTTCAAGAATGACAAAGTTTATCACAGACTATGACGTACAATATCATTCCAGAGTGGAAGGGATTGATACCCATGCTTAAATATAATGCCACATTCCTTAAAATAACACCGATAAGCAACTGAAAACATTACTTCACAAATCAGGAGGTAGAGTATGCATGACTGTGACAGTAGCAGAAGACAAAGTCAAAGATGCCATTGAAAACAAAAATAGATCTATGTTCAATGCAAAGCAGGTGTATCAGATATAACAGACCACATATACAAGCACCATTTAAAGTAATGTATGCTACATAACATATATGTGTGAAATCTGCAAAATTGTTCATAGGTTCATAGATTTGTACTAGGCTAACTGCCCTTGGGGGCCATTTTAAGCCTAGCCAACTACCGTATGTGAGAATCAAAACCTGAACTTTGTGTTTGTAAGGTAAACACACCTTGGTCATTATGCCATGATAAACTGTAGTACCTTTTTTTTTACAGAAATAAAAAGTATCTAACTAACACCTCTAGGGTTGCCATTGCTAGTACCTACTTTCTGTCAGCACTTCTGTATGCTTCCCCAATTTTCACCAACCTTAAAAAATCAGATTTAATTAAACTTGAAACATGCTACAATAAAATAACTAAATGTGCAACTGACTGCCCACATCATACCCACCACTGTCACTCCTTAAAAAAAATTTTCCTGGTTAGAACTCCCACAACTATCGTTTAACCAGTTAACCTTAGCACACAAATTAGTATATCAACCTGAAAAAAAAAACACCCTTCTAAATATTCTCCAGCCCCATACCACAAATCCAAGTCTTCGCTCAACAAATAAATCTGTATTACAGGTGTCCAAATCCACTAATATGGCAGAGGACTTCCTATTTTCTCATTATGTAGCAACGAGCATCAGAACCAACACAAATACCAGCCAATTCAAAAATATTCTTAAAAATGATCTTAATGACACCTGGCTCCGTTGAGAAACTACAATGTCTACACTACAATAAGGAATTATATCAGATGATTGCATAATACAATTCTCAGCTATAATAGCATAGAATGTCATTTCTGGTGTACTATAAATCTTGTACTTTTTTGTATAATTTCTTGTATAAGTTTTGTATCATTTACCATCTCACAACATCCCATGATTTGGATACATCATACATGATAAGGGGTGTGTTGGGCCATTTTAGCTGGCAATTAAAAAAATCAGATACAATCACATGCCCATGAACAACGTGCTATGTTTTCCATAACAAAAACATCAGAAAGGTCGAATACACCTCCTGCCATAGTTTGATTCTTGTCAGTTTTACAATCTAATAGTAAACAAATGGATAGTGACATAAACCAACTAAGGGTCATTTCAGTAATCACCACTTCCATAATAACCCAAATCTGGTTTTGATATTGTCATAAAATGAAGTGAAGGATAAAAATGCTGTAGAGATGTATATAAAGCATCTTGCTATTATCATAACATAACCATGATAGTTCATGTCCTGAAATTATGCTATCCAGATAATGGCTATTCTTATATCCCCGTTAAAAGATCTGACAGTCTGTACATTATAGTTTAAACAGTGAGAGCTATAAAATCAATGCAGTCATACAAAAAAAGGTACAGCTGTGGATGCTATGAACCAGAACATGGGAACTAGTCACATTATTTTCCAGAAGTGTGCTTTCTTGGAAACTAGGATGTCTGGCCACATGCTATGAAATAATTCAAGTGGTAATGATATACAGCTCTTCCTCTGAATGTTACCATGCAATGTCAGCATCTGGAAATAACTCATAAGAGACTGAGTACAAAGTGGGGGACCAGTACTGAAGAGGTTATTTCATCAGGAAACCCCAAAATAATTTAAATGTCTTCTACTGGAAAGGAAGCCCATTTCCTATTATATGTATTGGTATGGTGTTGACAGTTGACAAACACAGCTGTGCAAAGTGCAAACTGATAAGATAGGATGCTGTAGGTAAAGCATCAAAGACAAACAGCACAAAATAGGAAATTATATGCAGAGACATACAGCAGTACTGTATTCCATGCATGACATCAGAAGTCTACACATTATCACAAACTGTCAGAAATAATTTAAAGAGCATAGCAAAAGACTGTATGATAATTTGATGTGATAAAACTAGTGTTTCACAAAAAATCTGTTGCGTTACTAAGGCAAAAAATGATTCCTACATATTCTGAAAAACTAATACTGACTTCTCTGGGTTTACTGATAGCAGCTGTAGCATGCAATGTTCATATCTGCTGCTTCAGTCTAAAGCACCAGCTGTGTGAAGGTGTGTGGGATATAATTAACTTTGCTGTCTTTTTTGTTCCCTTTTTTTATTTACTGATTTTATAGCCTGCTCACCCCCCACCCCCACCCATTACTTGCCATCAGCGATGTCCCATAGTCCCCCCCTCAATCTTGTATAGCGAATATCTCCCCTGGAATTCAATTGGCTAAACCCTAAGACTGGCACCCTGTTGGGAGAGGAACAGAAATACAAAGGAGTGGGAGGAGTTGCAATGAGGGTGAGCTGGCATGATGTCATCCTTACAGTATTAAAAGTTATTTTATCTACTACCTACAATCCTGCCCCAGCATACAGTAACATAACATTAACATAACATAACTAATTACATATCACACATGACACATGGCAAACCTATAACAAGAGTGTCAAAGGTGACACGCCACAACATTTTGAGTGACACGCCAGCATTCACCAACATCTGAGTTACCAAAGAAACGTTGCATTCATTGCTCGTATGAAATGCATTGAATTATTTTGTGCCAGGAGCCAGTTCAACAACACTGCTGCAGAGGTAAGGAAGTTATTAACCTCAAAGACTATTTCAATATACTGTCTTGATACAGCTTGGAAAGGGCAGTGCTGACACTGTTTTCTCTTTGTGGTAACACTTCTGCAAAGGGCATGTACTCTGTATTTCTAAGTGTGTGTGTTTTACATTCCTCTCAACTCTCCATCTAAATCCCTCCTAAATTTAGTGACTTTTTACACTTAATAATGACAATAATTAGATTCATAGACTCTTACTTCAGAAAATGTTTAATTCATTAATTTTTTTCAGTCAGTGTCTTAAATTAATAGTACTAGTAGTTTAAAACTGTCCATGTCTCTCATTTCTAGATTTGTCCCTGATGTACTGAGAGCTATGCTGTTTTATTTGTATTTATTAGGGGGGGGGGGGTGATACACCAGTAGAGTCAAGTTTGGCATTTTCCAAATTTTGTGACACACCAAGCCTTAAAGGTTCTCCATCACTGACATAGTACAATATAATTCAATATAACATTGCATATAACATATAACAACATAGCACAGCATAGCACAACATAACATAACTCAATTAATATAACATTACATATGACATATAACAGCACAGCACAGTGTAGCACAACATAACATAACTCAGTGTAATGTAAAATTATATATAACAATACAGCACAGCATAGCACAACATAACACAACTCAATGTAAAGTAACGCTACATATAATATATAACAACATAGCGCAACATAGCACAACATAACATAACTCAATGTAAAGTAATGCTACATATAATATATAACAACATAGCACAACATAGCACAACATAACATAACTCAATGTAAAGTAATGCTACATATAATATATAACAACATAGCACAACATAACATAACTCAATGGAAAATAACGCTAAATATAATATATAACAACATAGCACAACATAACATAACTCAATGTAATGTAACATTACACATAACATATAACAACATAGCACAGCACATCACATCACATCACATATATTTTATAATAGGATGCCTTATTAAGCACCATAATATCTCTTACTTAAAACTCCTGGTAGAATCTACAGGCCATAATCAATATTCAGTTCCTTTTTAAAGATGTCATGATTCTTGACTTGCCAAGGGTAACCCACTGCATTTAATAATAATCCTTCAAGAAAAACAATTTTGCTTTTGTAAATTTGACAATGAATTTACTTTTCCTTAGGATTAAAAATGTAATCTTCCAGCTCCATACATTATCAGATAAAATCATCTTTTAAGTTTCCTGTGTAAGAGAATTGGATCACTTCTCAGTGAGCACAAATGTAACTGTTTTAATCTCTCCTTGTATACAATGTCCTTTGCACTAAAGATTCTCTTGCTGAATGTTTTCTGCACCCTTTCTATTTTCTGTCTACCTTCTTTAGTTATTATAAAATCATGGTAAGCAGATTCATGTTAACATGGAATTGCTCATGAAACTGAGTGCAGTGATGTAAATCTGAGGAGTGATGCAAGCAGTGGCAGCATAAAACAAGGGTTCTTACTTGAAAATATATCACAAAATGACTTGATTTATATGTCCCTTAAAAGTCAGTTTGCTGTCATCCATAACTGTTTGGATATTATATTCTGTGAGGCTTATTATTCATTCAGATTCCCAATAATACTGCTCATTATGCCTGCTTCTGCCAAAGTGCATAACCAATATTTTGTCTAGGTTTTCACACAGTTTATTGGTTTTTGCCAACCGTAAGAAGTGTGTTAAGTAGTCCTGAACTCCATCGTGATCATCTATATTTGTAATATGCAATCAAAATTTCCAGATTTTTTTAGGTCAAAATAGCTACATGGCAAATAACACCAGTCCTACTAATGATCCCTGTATTAAAAATGCACCAAAGCAATTCAGCTATTAGTAGATTGTCATCCACCATGACAAAGGCACTTGAGAAATCCACAAATAGCACATCTATTTTCATACCTCTCAGCCTCTTAGTGTAAAAAATCTGAAGAAAGCCTAAAACAGGGGGATGACAAAGGCACAAAAATAGGGACGTGTTTTAAATATTGTACTTACAAACTTTAAAAGTTGCCAGAATAACAGTATTTGTGTTAGCATACTTTTCCTGAAGAATATGAAGTTTAAAGCTCAATTTTATTTTATTATTTATGAACTCCAGTCCTCGGTGATTTGTTCGAAAACCTCAAATATTGTGAGGAATAGACCAAAAATATAAAGTAAAAATCTGGATATTCTGTGAAAATCTGGACAGTTGAGGGATGCGTCCACATGAAAACTTATATCCTTAGCTACTGAGGTTTTATTTTTAAAATATATACAGTTGGTTAAAGTAGACACTTGCACTCTGTACTTATATTGTCTCTCTCCACAATGCTGTTTGCTTTGAATGGATACGTGTAGTTTGTTTTCCTTTACTTTTTCTACTAGTATACATACTGCTGTTTGCTGGCTAATAGACCTATATTTTCTGGTATCCTAATATAGTCCACTAGTCTTATATAATGGAACAGTTGTTGGCTTTAACCACATGCTACATATATTTCAACAACTAAATTTAGAGAATATAATACAGGGAAGTTGGTCTGCAACTAAATACAGCTCTGTTTTAGATTTATATAGGGGTAAGACCTGAATATCTTAATTTGTTACCATCTCATGGAAGGCTGCTTCCCTGATTACCTGCTACAGATTTTTTCAATCATCTCCTTAAACAGTTCATCTAACACAGGATCCCTTAGACCAACGTTAACTCAATTTATATGCTATAAAAATACCTTTGTGGATGTGTGTGTGTGTGTGTGTGTGTGTGTGTGTGTGTGTGTGTGTGTGTGTGTGTGTGTGTGTGTGTGTGTGTGTGTGTGCGTGCGTGCGTGTGTGTGTGTGTGTGTGTGTGTGTGTGTGTGTGTGTGTGTGTTATTTTGTACATTTAGTGAAATAGTCATTTTTGTAATTGATCAAGCTTTAATCTGCTTTTTTGTGTCTACCTAATACATAGATTTTTTTTGTCATTACTCCCTTTTTTTATTTTTCTACACAGTCTTTCTTTGTTATTTATTAAAGTATAATTTCCTTAGAAGTACTTATCTCTTTCGCTTGTTTGTTCTGAAATGCTTCCTGCCTAATCCACTGTCCAGGCTATTTCTTCATGTCTACATATTTTATCTTTCTGAAATGAACTTAAAAACATATCATTATTGACTTTACAGTGAAATGTTATCAAAACACTGTCGTCTGATGAAATGAGATCTCAGTAAGGAATGATCGACATAAGCCAACGGCAGCAGGGCATCAGATTTCCACGGCCATTTGTTTTTGTGTACTTGTGTGGCATGACACTATGCAGTGGTGAATTTTAGCTTGTTGGCATTTGACTTTTTCTCATTACATGACCTCCATTTTATAGCCTCTGAGTTTAAGTTCTTCATGTTTATCGTATTTCCTATTTGGGCAATTAAGATTTACCCATAACAACTAAGTTGTCAGGATGCACTAACATGGTTCCTCCATTGGATGACAATTGTGGGTTATTCGTTAACTTATTCACATCTGCTGGGTTTTGACCATAAAAAACAAAGCACCCATGACCAAATATTTTAAATGTGAATAAATCTGAGCACATACCATTCAACCTCTCATTGAAGAATAAAAACAATAGGGGGACAAACGCCCAAAATCAAGGTCAGATTTCAAATATTACTCTTATAAACTTAGAATGTTGCTGGGATAATACATTTTGTATAAACATTCATTTTCTAAAGGATATGACACCTAAAACTCAAATATGTCCCATTATTTAATGATTTTACTCCTCAGTGATCTGCAAGACAAACACAACTTTTATGAGGAACAAACCAAAAAATATGAAGTAAAGATCTGGACATTTTCTGAAATACTGGACAGTTGGAAGGTATGTCTGAGGATAATCCACACCTTCATCATATCTTAAAGAGTGGTTTACTTTGGCAGGGAGAGGTTATTTCATATTTTACCAACAGTGAGGAGTGCTACATGCTCATAACTAAACTAGAGTCACCCAAGCTGGAGGTAAAATAAGAATTATTTGTAACCCTGCTATGTTTTTTTTGCTATAATACAATGGCATTATTAAAAAACAAACAATCAAAAAAAAAACATCTATTTTTAAATAAAGTCACCACATAATGCACCCCTTTGGTGTTTCTAATTGTGTATATTAGTACACGTTAGCAGGATGGATGTAAGCTGCACTGCGTATGCACAAGTCAGGCAATTCAGTGACGTAAACATAGCATATTGATTGTGTGCATTTTCTACTATTTTAATTGCAGCTTTAAAAGAAAAAAATGTTTTTTTTGATCACAGGGTGGGAGTGTTTTAAAGTAAAATAAAACAACAAGATTTTTTTGTTACTTAATGTTGCGTTTTGAGTGAGGATAACATCATATCAAAATAAATTTTATATATGTTGTTATCACAAATTTAAGGAAGAAAGGGACGCTGTTAATTTTCAGCCATTTAGTAGCTATACTGACTATCTTTCAGCATATTTACTCCCCTTTTAGGTGGTGCACAAAAGATTTTACCTCTGGCTTAGAGTGTAATGCACTTAAATAGAGGTAAAATATTTCCACTGAATAATTGCTATTATAGACGAATGCAGTAATCAGTTATAAAGTCAGAATGAAGTTAAATATCTATGTGGTGTTTTAAGTGCTGCTGTATTATTGCATAGGTCAGATTATCCCTAAACATCGTGCACAGTCCCTTACAGGGAGTACTCATGGTGCTGCTTCTGCATGGCCCTTGCAGAACCATGAGTCAAAAAAGCTACAGCCACCATGAGTGCATCCAGACCAATGCAACAGGGGCTTCTGTGCCTTGAGCTCAGCTCAAAGGAAGCAGAACAGTCTCTTGTAATGCAACATTTCATCAGTCTGGGGAGGGGGATGTTAACCAATTAGCCCTTTTCAAATCTTGAAGGAAGGGTCACTTAGACATTCTCATGGGTTATTCCCAATGTAAACAATGTTTGCTTGGAGATGCTGATAAGTGGATTATTCTCACACATGTAGTAGTCTCAATCCTTCCACTTAAGTGGAAAGCAATTTGCTATTGGAGAAAAGGGAATCATTCATGTTATGGTCCTGAATCAGCCTGTCATTGATGCAAGTTATAAGGCTATACCACTGGGACCTTCTAAATGAAAATCTATGCTGTTTCACACTAACATAATGATGGCCAAATCACTGCATTGATTATAGAACAAAAAGAAGCAATATGTGCACACCACATTGCACATCAAGATTTTTTTTTGCATTCTGTTAGTAAAACTATGTTTTATCTAGTGATGAATCATGAACTGGTAATGTAACCTTTGTATGCCAACCACAGAATCACCAGTACTGGGACATCAAGTACATTCTTTCAGTTTTAACTCCTGTTAATTTGTGGTTCTACTGGTATAATGCTGGGAAATACCATCATAGTATGATCTATAATTCATTTGTGAATTACAGACCTTTCTTAGGATTCAGATTTGCATATCTAATGCATACATGGACTCATCAAGGTATACCGTAGAGTGCCACTGTTTTACGGCAAACACATAGGTTCATAGGTTCATAGGTGTGTGCTAGGCTAATGGCCCTGGAGCCTTTACAAGCCTAGCCCATAGGATTACCCTGGCATCATGCCACCCGACCTGAGTTACTAGTGCCTCTGTCGAGTAGAGCCACTGGAATGATCCCTGGGGTGAATTTTCTATTTGAATAACAACCAGAACTGAGAAATCCTTCCTCAATACTAATAGTACTGTATTAGTATTGAGGAAGGATTTTATCCGAAAGCTTTGCTATTATAAAGTGTGTTTTTCTCAGTTCTGGTTGTTATTCATATTTCCTTGCAGCTTGTTCTTTTGTGAATTTTCTATTTCCCATCCACTCATCAAGATTTATCTTGAAGAAGGCCAGGGAGGTGCTCTGTTTGACATGTATGGGAAGTCTATTCCATATCATTGTCAGTCTCTGAGTTACAAACCTGTCCCTCTAGCATGTTCTGTTGATTGTGGTAATGAAGTTAAGGTCTCTGGAGTGTGTGGTGCGGAGGGACTGGGATTTCTTTAGATGTAGCATTTCTGACAGAGCTGGGTCAGACTTGGCTTTGTAAGTCAAGCAGAGATTGCCTCTAAGTAGGCAATATGAGACAGAGAATAGTTGGAGTTTTTTGAGTCTCTCCATATAGGACAAGTGTTTAAGGCCTAGGATCCTCTTTGTGAGGTACTTTTGTGGCCTCTCCAGTTGTTGCAGGTGTCTAGTGAGGTACATCCCAAATGGGGCATTGTACGCAATGACTGGCCTAATGAGGGAAGAGTAGAGGGAGACAATGACCTTTTTCTTCCTGGATGCAAAACCCTTAGTAATGAGATGTGCCACATAGAAGGACTTTCTGACCACAGTGGCAATGTGGTGGTCAAAAAAGAGGTTGCTGTCACCTGTGTTCCCAGATGTCTTATAACACCTTCTGTGTTCAGTGGAATACCATTGATGTGGTAATTCATGGCAACTGGGTTTTTCCTAAAGGGGATGATGACAGATTTTTTGGCATTGAGTTAAAGCCATGGTTCTGATACCATCGTTGGTCTCAGTGAGGCCTTTCTGTAGGATGTCAACATCACTTGGGGAGCTAATAATGGCTCCCAACTTGCAATTGTCTATGAACTTTGTCAGCCAGCATCCCTTCATGTTGGCCTGGACTTCTGAGAAGTAGATACCAAAGAGGAGGGGATCCAGGACCGATCCCTGTGGGACTCCACTCATGACTGGTCAGCAGTCTGACTTGGTGTCAGCTACTTTCACACTGTGGAGTCTATCTGTGAGCCAGTTTGCAACCCAGCTAGTGATATAGGGGCTGATGCCTAGCTTAGTGAGTTTTTCTATGATTCCTGAGTGGGGAATGGTATCAAAGGCCTTGACCATATCAAGGTAGGCTGTACAAACCACCTTGCCTTCATCCACAGCTCTGGTGACTGACTCAAAGAAGTCGACCAAGTTGAGCAGGCATAATCTACCCTTCACAAAACCAAACTGTGTAGGATCCAGAGTTTGGAGATTCCCTATATCCTTGTGTATTAGGTCCATGATGATGCATTCCATAGCTTTGCATATCAGACTTGTCAGGCTAATGGGGCGATAGTTCTCAAGGTGTGGAGTCACTCCTCCTTTGTGGAGAGAGATGACTGTAGCAGTGTGCCATCTGGTAGGGACAAAACCTGAGGTGACGCTGTGGTTGAACAGGCCACACAGGTGAGGTGCCAGTTCACACCCTATGTAGAACACAACCAGTGATATTGTCAGGTCCCATAGAAGCTGTATTCTTGGCCTTGGACAGTGCTGTTTTAAGCTGTGCAGCAGTAATACTGGGTGCCTGGCAATCTACTGGTATTGTGATAGGTCCCTGGGGGGGTGGTAAAGTTGGCACTGAATCTGTTGGCCAGTATATTGGTTATATCTGTTGGCTTGGTATAGGATGGTCCATTGTGCAGTAGCTCAGAGCAAATCTGGGTATTGTCATGGAGATTCTTTACATAACTAAAGAAGGCCTTGTAGTTGTCTTTACTATCTGCTGCAATTCTGTTTTCATAGCTAGTTTTAGAGGATTTGATGAGGGATCTCAACTTTTTGCTGAGGCTGATAAGGGAGTTTCTCCAGTCTTGAGACTTCACCTTATTCCGCATCAGTTTCCTCCTTCTGTTGTAGAGTTTGTTTATGACATTTATGAATTGTGCAGGTCTGTGACATGTGGTTTGGACTGTGCACCAACCCTGTGCAATTGTTGGCAAAATTTATGAATTCTGGATGTTGTCAGTATCACATTGTTTCTGTACAGCAACATTACATTTCACAGTTAAGTTGCTTACATTATATTATATTGCATGCATCATATACTGTTTAGTGGCTTCTGTTTTTTTATTTAAAATATTAATAATAATATTCATTGTATAATACAAATGTCTTCCTGTCTGTAACCAAAATGCTGAATGATTACATTTTCAATGTGCATTTCGCACCAACAGTATTATTGTTACTGAATTGTTTTAATCAACAGCTCTGTCCAACACAGTAAAATGTTTTCCATTCATAACATTTGTCTAAGCATGGACCAGTTATCAAATGTGTGCAGTTACTTCCAACATAACCTAAAACTGAATCATTAAATATCAACTAAAAAAGAAAAGACAGAGAACTAAATGTGATTCTGCCAAACAAAACTTCCACGAAATGTGCTTTCTATTTTTTTCTACCAATGTGATTCTCCTAAATGTCTGTTCTACCAAACTTACCATAATAATTTGCATGTTACCCACCACGTTAACTCCTTATGTATGCAGAGCAATATCAGGACCTCTGTGTCCAAAGGATGTTTTTGTTAATTCCAAGAGACCTTCAGGAACCTCTGTATCCTTCTCATGTGCAAATTAACTTATGGAACTATCAGAATGAGTAAAGCCATGTAACTCATTACTATCAGAAAGTACCTGGTTATTATGTGCTCTTTCTTGTCCTACTGGTAAAAGTAGGAGTCTGTAGTGAGGGAATTCTTCTGGAGGACGTTCCTCCACTCTTTCAGGTCAAGGGATCACCTCTAGAAGTTCAGAGTTCAGCTGTTCTAGTTCTCAAGAAACCATCCCTGGAACTATGTATCCATAAAAAATCCAACCCATCACTAATCTCCTCTATGATATTAAGGTTATAGAGAAAATGGTGCATATGAAAGTTGAATACTTTCTTGAATGTCATAGACTCTGATATTTATTCTGTATTGGTTTTAGCACATTCTACAACAATGGGACCTCTTGGTGGCAAAAAATCAAAATGTTTATTCAGTCTTGGTCTTCTATGGCCTCTCAGATGTACTTGAAATGCTGGGTCATGGGACCTTGTTACAACACCTATAAAGTACTTGAAAAATACAAAAAAATGTAACTGTGGTTTATTCTCCAATATATTAGATTTGTTTGTCTTCTACCTTTCATGTGCACTCAGCAGGTGCTTTAACAGAGTGGTGCCAGCAGTTACTACCTGCTGAAATATAAGGTTTCTCAGGACCCTCTATTACACCACCTACCATTTCCTGTCTATAAATTGCTACTAGAAGACACTGCGGGCATGAGAAGACTGCATTATAATTGTTTGGATGATGACAGCCTGACCTTTTTCTCTTTCTCCCTTAAGCAAGTGACCTCCCTAATGTCCATGGAAGGCAGCCTTGCTAATCTCCTTAAGTACCTGAAGAGAAGAGTCAGTGAGGTGATATTCTCACAGGACAGTGGCAACAACCATCAATGCCACTTATACACCCTTCCCACTTACTATCCTCCTCCAGAAAACTATTTATCGATGAAGTCAATTGGAATTCATGTATCATAATAGTAGTCCTCAGTGATGGGCTGGCATTCAATGATCATGCATCAGCCATAGTGAGACCTTTCTGATACCATCTGAGGAACAGTAGTCAAATTAAGCATCTTATATTAACTAAGGGTCTACAAAACCTTTTCCAGCAGAGGCTGACATCCTGGCTTAAATGCTGTAATAGTCTGTACCTAGATCTTCCTAGCTATGCACTGGGTAGGTTACAATTTGCATAAGACTTGATGGCTAGATTACTGGGAATGCTCTCCCCACTACCATGTAATGCAGGTGCTATGGATCCTGCTAGAATATGTAGTCATCTACATGGTTGGCCACAAATCTCTAAATCATTTCAGACCTGTTTATATGGAGCATGCACTATTAGTGCCTTGCCTATCTTTCATGCCTCCACTGAAGTGTTCAGGGACTGCTTGTTACCTTTAGGATGATGCTGCTTTCGTCAGGTATCACTTAGCACCTCACCTTTGGAATTCATAATACAGGCAGTTGTCTGAGTGCTTCACTGTAGAAATCATTCAGAAGTGCCTCAAACCACATTTCTTCCAATGAGCATATAGCAACCAATGCAACATCCTTTAGCAGCTTGTAATCTGTAACTCTTGTTGACTTCATGACTTACTATACTGTTTTAATAATTTCATTCTTTTTGTTGTTTTATCTGTATTGAATTCTATTGTGGCGTGACATAGGCACATAAAGAATGTCTGACTGATAGATTTACTAAATTAAACTGTTCAGATGATGCTATTATGCTTACATATAGGCATCATGAACTTCACACAAGCTATATACATAGTGAAACAGGACCTACCAGTTGTTCAAGACTGTGGGAAGTGATAACAAGGTGCATTTAGTTTTCCTAAGCACTTGCTTGCTAACATTCCATTTTAAAGTCAGTGAGGTGCTCTGTTTGACATGTATGGGAAGTCACTTTTATACATACCAACATCGAGTTTGTGATATCTGAACAGTTCCCCTAGTTCAACACCACCAAAGCATCCATGTTTTACATACGTTTTGCACAGAAACTGGTTCTGACATATGTGCAGTATTCCTTGGTATGACAGTAGCCAGACTTACATCATGAAACGCACAACATTGAAATGTGTTTTCGACAGGTAATATAACAACTACTCTATGTACTGCTGAGTAATGTTGCAATATTCCTGTTCTTTTATTCACATAAATCATGTGGTAATACATTCATGAGGCAATCTGTGAGGACAAGCACAGCTGAACTGTGATTTATAAAGGCCATTTATGCAAATGCACAACAATCTCAAATGTATTTATGCAAATGTTCAAATAATGAGATGGAAATGAGGAGTGATATAGATCTTTGTATACTAATGAATTATGTTTCACATCATTTGGAATTCACAGTCCCGAGGATTCAGCAAGCTCTGTACGGTGTGCGGGAATAGTGCAAGATCTGCTGCACGCAATATAGCTGATGAGCGATCCAGGAATGAGCTCCCGGGATGTGCAGGAGCACTCCAACACTATTCCTGCATGGACACAGCTCCTGTATGCTAATTGCCCCATTTTCAGGTGAAAACCATGCAAATGAGGTGAATTAGTGATCCAGAAAGCAGAAATGTGTTCGGCTAACAACCAAACACATTTCTGAAAATTATAAAACGGAGATATGACAGCCCCAAAGAAAGCATGTATTCAATGTAGTAGGCATGCCAATGGCCAAATAGATGGCGATCGGCATGGTAAATAGTTGCAAAATTATAAAAAATAACTTTTATTTATTTTTTTTGCCTATTTCGGATGTTTAAGCATGGGGCAGCGGTGCGCAAATGTGATCGGTTTGAAAATAAAAAAAAGCTGGAAATAAGCTTTTAAACCAAAATCAGCATTCTGCCATAATAGTTAATGGCATGCAGAAGACAACAATACCATTGAATAGTGGTTGCTAAGGGGAAGGCTGAGGATCAGTCTTGTAACCATGCATTAGCAGTCAGTTTTATGCAAATGAGGGGATTGATACTGAGTCACAGATTTCCCCTCAGTGTTAGCTAGCACCCAACCGTGTAAGTGCAGCAACACCATGGTGCAAGCATAAGAGGTTGATGACCTCATAAGGAGGAGTGTCATGCATGCTGTAAGCTTATTGGAGCTCTGTGGCCTATGTTTGCCCTTAGCTAAGCAGAGCTAAGAAAGGGGGTGTGCCTGAGGCTGCCTAGCAGTGTTTACATTACCTAAACGGGTGTACGCTCTTCGCACCAGGTTTAAAACAAAAAAAAAAAAACAGGAAATAGCTCTGTTCACATCTGAGCACTGGGTATGTGTGGCACGCCTTGGGGCTTAAATGAGAAGGCAATGGGAAAGGAAAACAGCAGTAGGAAGGCAGTCAAGGAGAACTAGCATAGCTGGCAGGTGAAATGTATCAGAATCCGCCAATTACACACACAGAAGCCCAGCCCAGCACACTGCTATAAACTATGCAAACACCTTTCACTCTGGTTTTTCCCCACAAACTCTACACCACCGGTGTGCACAGATGGGGAAATTTTACCAGACAAAACTAACAAAATGATAGAGGCTGCTGTCACTCTCATACATCAATATGTGGAAGAGGTTGAGGGTGGTGAGGATGAGAATGCTGATGACCAAACCACAGTGAGGAGAAGGAGAAGAGTGTACAGACCCAGGGAAACCTACCAGGGGCTACATGAGCTAGAGATAGTGGAGCGATATAGAGTGGGCAGGGACATCCTACAGCAAATTGTTGAGCTGTGCCAGCCACGCCTCACACATAGAACCAACAGATGGGAACCCATCCCAGTGGATACTAAGGTATGTGTAGGCTTAAGAATACTAGCCACAGGTATCTTCCAAAGGCCAACTGGGGATATCATGGGGATCTCACAGGTGTCAGCATCCAGGGTACTCCACCAGTTCCTGGATGCCATGTCAGCACATGCCAGTGAGCACATATATTTCTCCAACACCAGTGAGGTGTTGACCAGCAATATGCATCTCTTCCACCAAATAGCAGAATGCCCTGAGGTAGTGGGTGCTCTAGACTGCATGCACATACACATCAAAGCACCACATGGTGAGCGGGGTAGGGTCTACATGAACAGCAAGGGCTTCACTTCCATCAACTGCCAAGTCGTGTGTGATGCCCAGGGCATTATAATGAATGTGTGTGTAGGCAGCCCTTGAAGATATTATGACTCCCACATCTGGCATATGGCACAGCTGTACCAGAGATTTGTAAGTGGGGACATCCCATATGGCCACCTAGTAGGGGATGCTGGTTACACACTGGAGCTGTGGCTGATGACACCCATCAGAAATGCACACACACCCGAACAAGAACTCCATAATGAGGCACATGCACAAATGAGAATCATAATAGACTTGTGTTTGGGATATTCAAGTCATGGTTCAGGTGCCTGGACATATCCGGTGGAACCTTGCAGTACTCTCCAGCTACGTATACACAAATTTTCATTGTATGTGCCATGCTACACAATATGAACCTGTGGAAACTGATGCAGCAGGAATAGCACAGGGCAGGGCCACACAGCCCCCCATCATTGCCAAGGCCAGCACAGGCACAGAGTGACTCGAAGGAGGAGGAACAACCTGAGCCTGCCAGTGTAGGCAGAAGGAGGCATGCCCAGTATGCCCAGACTTTGGCAAAGAGGCAACGCATAACACATACACTGACATGGTAGAAACCCAGGGAATGACAACTCTCTCTGACTCGCACATACAGTAAAAAGGATGCCAAACATGACACAACCTGTGCTTTACCATGTATAGGGAGTGTACTATGTGCATCCGACATAGTCAGCCCTCCAGCACCATCCTCAATACTGGCAGAGCCACAAGTAACTCACTCTTCCTATCATTTGCTGAATGGAGTAGTATGGTCTGCTAGTTGTAGCTATGGTATGGATGTCAGCATGCAAGGGAATCGGGTTTCTGAATGGGATGGCAGCAGATAGTGGACACCTATATGGGCAGCATGGAATCCATAACAAATACTAGTGTCAACAAAGTAAGCAGTACTAGACAAGGTGACAAATCCCACTGCAGTACATGTGGTGGCCCAAATGCAAGTCAGTAAGGTTTGCATACCCAACAACAGCCTCAGCCAGCAGGACAGGTGTAAATTATCATAAAGAAAGGCTGTGCTAAGGCCTCCAATTAATGACAATGGATAACAGCCCCCCTTCCAGACCTTCACAAACAGACTACAACAGGTCAGGCAGTTATATGTTAGTTCTGCAGGGTCTGAAGTCTGAAACTGAAATGTAGGTCAATAAAACCTAAGACCTGTACTCTACTGATATGCCTCTAGTCTGCATAATAGGTCAGAATACAAATGAAATGGAAGCCAACAGAGTACCTGAAATACCTGTACATTCATATCAAATGTTTACAGTTGTCAGGTGTGCCCCCCCAATCCTATGTAGAAATGCATTAACATGTACAAGTGGGGTTAATAACAGTGGAGCACAAATTATCTGAGCTGGCCTGATTTACAGGATAGATTGTTGCATGTGTACAATATGCAGGGATCTGTGTGTTAGGTTGTTGTGTGCTGTATATTGTGTGGAAGTGGTCAGCATGTAGGCATGGAGGGTTGTGTCCTGGTGGCTTATGGCCACTACTGTTGATGACAGGCCATATTCTGACAACTGCAGTGCCAACCACAATGCATCCCAGCAAGACCCAATTCAGCAGTCATCCATACTCGTTCAGATGTCAATATCTGTCATCGTCTGAAAGATGGATATGCAATGAATGTGGTCACAAACATACACACAGTACACAGGTGGAAGTACTCTAGACAGAGTACATAAAATGTAACTGTCAACTGCACACACCTTTGGAATTGTACATACAGGTAAGCAGCACATTAGTTGTCTGTGTAGTATGGAATATTGATGTAGTCTGGCCAATCACTGGCAGACCACAAGAGGTACAGTTATGAAGTAATGAGAGACTGCCTATGTCCCCAAACAAGGCAGCATAATGGGAATGTCCCAGGTATATCTGTGAGTCAACTGCAAGAAGCTTCCATATCACACATGCACTTAGCTCACCCCACAATCAGCCACAGGTTTATCACAGGTCATATGCCTGCTGTTGGGAATGAGTACAGTAAGACCCCCCCCCCACTTCTGTATGGGAATACCCACAGAATGCAGCATGCTGAAGAGGTGTCCCATGCAGGTGTGTCCCTAGTTGCAAGCAGCACCCTGCCAGCATCCAGACCAATGGATTAATATGGACAGGAACTATTGCCATTAACACCTCACACACTTACCCTTGTCACCCAGGCGAATCCAGTGGCTCTCAGCCTGGGACTGTAGGAGTGAAAGAATGCACTGGCCTGCTATAGATGGCCTGCATCACTACCAGATTCCCTACAGTCCTCTGTAAAAGGCCTGTGCCTCACCCATACTGCCAATGTATGTTATCTCATGGGGTTCCAAAAAACAACATAACACAGTCCACAGAACACAAATGCAAGGCCATGTCGACAAATCCCAGCAGCATGCCCACCATGTCCTACTGCATGAACTGTGGACCAACTCCTAAATAATGCTGGGATGAAGGGACAACTATAGGGATACTTTTTTTGTGGAAAAGGACATTTGTAAGTAACTCTGATAAAAGAACATGTTATGTTTATGGGGGAAGTGGACATGATGCAAAATGTGAATTGAAATGTTATAAATGTAACAAAATTGGATATTTATGGATGGATTGTAAAAATGAAAACAAGAGTAAGAACAGAGAAGAAAGTTAACAATGTGAAGTCATTTTAGAAGGTGTAGAAATAGAAAAAAGATAGATGAGAAAAATAAAGAGGACATAGAGGGCTCTAAAATAAGTGAAGATGGAGACATAAATTGGGAGATAGTAAAAGAAAAAAATCTAATGGTAGAGAGTAAAAGACAAAAAGAAATTTTAAAGGGTTAACTACAAAAAGAAAAAAGAAGGGAAATGGATGAAAAGGAATATAGGCAGCTAAAGGTTGGGGGTTGGTATAATGGTTAATGTGTTTGACTCACAGACACTAGGTATAGTGGTTGATTCTCACATTTGGGGTAGAAACTAACTAGGCTTACAATGGTCTATTAAGGTAGCTAGCCTAGTAATTACCTATGAACTTGAAGCAGTGACTATAAGGGAAAATGAAAATGTGTATAGTACTTTCCGTAAATGTGAATAGTATTAATAATGCAGTAAGAAGAATAGGAATTTTGGAGTGGTGTAATGCATGTGATGTAGATGTAATTATATTAGAACACAAGATTTTTAACAAATGAAGATAATTTCTCTGTAATCTATGAGGAGGAAGGATAATCTGGAATTTGGGAAATGAGAGATGTTCTAGAATAGTCATATACTGTAGAAATACAGTATCGATATTAGATGCAACTTTAGCAAAAATGGGTAGATTAACATTGTAGATTTAAACTGGAAAGGTAGATTAACCACTATAGATTTAAACTGGAAAGACAAGTATATAGAATTTATAACATTATCTGATTATACAAACTCTAATGAAAGGGAAAGCTTATTTCATCAGATTTAGACTGTAGTGACTGTAAAGAAAGGGAAAGCTTATTTCATCAGATTTAGACTGTAGTTATAAATATGAATTATAATATAACAGGAGACTTTAACAGGCAAGCTTAAAATAAAGGAAATGATATAAGAAAAATGTTAGAAGTTATAAGATCTGGTAAGTTAAAACTATGAGACAAAATTTCATGTACTTATAAAAGGGGCATTTATACAACATAAATAGATTTTATAGTATTGTGACGATGTAAGGTATTTGCCAGCTATGCCAGGAGAAGTAGGGCAGTGGATATGCAACACATGCCAGCATAGCTAGCAGGAATTTTGTAAAGAATTATGTCATTTGTATATCAAACCAATTTGTACAGATGCTTGTGATGAAAAATGGTATTAGAAATGTTGCTTGTATTAAAAAATGTACCAGCAGTGGGTTCTGCTGGACAGAGAGAAAAATGTACCTGTATGCCAGATTGTATGGTAACTGTTGAAATTAAGTATTATAACATAGGATACTGGAAGAGAACAGATTATTTTCAGTCCAGCTAACTTTGAAAAATAATTTTGAAATTAAATTACTTTATAAGCCATAAAGATTGTATCTTACCATTCTGAGTGCATCAGAGTTGAAATGTCTGTTAAAACAAGGACTAGGAATCTTTGTTGTATTGTCTGTAGCAGTGAACTAATTGTTACTCTGGAAGGGTGGAAGTTTGAGATTGTTTTATGACATCCAGAAGCTAAAACACATCTTAGCAAAGCTCTAGATTTGTAAGGTTACACATCTGTGCTAAGTCCTGGCAGCCTATAGTAAAGGGGGTAGTGTGGGAACCAGAAGCCAGATGATAAGATGTATGATGTAGAGTGGGAGGCTGGTATACTGATTAAAGTGTTTACCTTATAGATACAAGGTGCAGGGTTTGATTTTTACATGGGGTAATTGGCTAGGCTTAAAATGGCCCACAAGGGCAGTTAGCCTAGTAGTAATCTGTGAACCTGTGTGTGAACCTGTGAGATATCCCTCGCATAATGTTAGGAAAAGGATAGAATTACAGAGTGGGGGGGTGTAGAAGCATGGGATGCCATGGAGTGTGTGAAGTCTGAAACTCTGATGTGTGCCCATACTACCCCTGCCTGCAAACCCAGTAATGGGTGGCTACAAACCCGCTTGTAAACCACAATGTGAAGGGAAACTAACCAGATATATGAGCCTTGCCTCTGGGTAACCTGAGTGAATCTGTACAGCTGAGAGGTATGGCCACAGCAGGATATGGCCATTCTGTTATGTCGATAGATGTACAAGCAGAGGATCCTCAGCCACCACAGTACGAAGGTGCTGGAACATTTACACAGATACATTAGCAAGTGTCTGCAGCTACCCCTCCAGAATGGCATGAGTGTACAAGAATATGTAGGCTGCAGACCACAATACTGGATACAGCTTAATTCATATTTCCCAGGAAATAACCGTGAGCAAATAAGTATATCTGTTGGTAGTTGATGACATAAGACATCACAGTGTAACACAGTACATATCTGAATATCTCTGCTAACACCAACCATGTAACACAAGCAGCACAGATAGCAATAGTTACAGTATCCCAATATCTGTTGCCCATTGTGACTCCATATTGTCAACCTATCTACAGATATCCTGCAGAAACAGATTGCTAGCTGTAAATGTAGAACACAAAATCCTGCACTGGAGTACAACCTACCTGGAATGAATTCAAACACTCAGTACAGAAGGTTATACTGGGCATGCTCCCACACTTACAGAAATAAAGCCCATGTCTGACAACAAAATGAAGCCCATGTCTGACAACAACAGTGGACTATACATATACAGAAATAAAGCCCATGTTTGACAACAAAATGAAGCCCATGTCTGACAACAACAGTGGACTGCACATATCTGTCAGTTGCAGATGTCTGTGCACACACACTACATTGCACACCATTCATGCTTTGCACACACATTGGATAGGAATACTCACACATATCCAAGGCCAACACACTATAATAGGTCAAACATACACACACACACAGATGTGGGGAAGACAGAGGCAGACAGTGACAAAGAGATTGCCATCATGAGTCCTGTCCCACCCACCACACATTCAATTGGCCAATATCACATTATATGCCGATGTCAATCACTGTAGACATTTGCTTTTGGTAGCCCTCAGCCCTATAGCATCTGTGGTGCTTGTGATAACTGTGTAACATGATAGTACAAATCAGTATTCATATAGCATTTGTATACCCAGTCCTATCAAATGTAAAGTTGTGTGTGACTTAGTGTTGTGTGTGAGTTCCCAGATGAATGGTTTATGGCCCATTCACACACACTGCACTTCCCATAGCCTATGTTAGCACTCACGCTGATGTCAGTCACCTTGAAATAACCCTCTGGCCAATTATTAGCCCCATACTCTCTGTAACATGTGCGATAACTGCACAATGCTATAGTGTAACATACTAGTTAGTTAGGAGTTCAAACCCCAGACATGGCAGCTGTGAAACTCAGTGTGTGTGTGTGTTTGTGTGTGTGTGTGTGTGTGTGTGTGTGTGTGTGTGTGTGTGTGTGTGTGTGTGTGTGTGTGTAGAGAATGATGCTTTTGAGGCCATTCACAGTCACTACATCTCCCATTGCCCTACTTTAGTAAGCCTGCTGATGTCAGTCTCCTTGAAGTACCCCTTTGGATAATGGCTAACCCTGTAAGCTCCGTGGCACTTGTGATAACCGTGTAATGCTATAGTGTAACATACTAGTTAGGTAGGAGTTCTAATCCCAAACATGGCAACTGTAAAGCTCTGTGTGTGTGTGTGTGTGTGTGTGTGTGTGTGTGTGTGTGTGTGTGTGTGTGTGTGTAGAGATTAATTATTTTGAGGCCATTTACAGTCACTACACCTACCATCGCCCTACATTAGCAAGTCTGCTGATGTCAGTCACATTGAAATACCCCTTTGGACAAGAACCGGCCCTATAAGCTATGTGGTGCATGCCATAAATGTGGAACAATGTAGTCGCAGTAACTACACATGTATGAGTTTGAATCTCGTATGTGGTAAGTTTTTGTGTGTGTACCTCAAAGGTTTTGGCTCCATTTACAGCAAGTACACATCTCAGAGCCTGACTTTAGCAGTCCTGCAAATATCATTTACCTTACAAGTACCTGTTGCCAAGCCTAAACCATGTCAGGTCAGTGGTGGATGTGGTAAATGCATAACATAATGGTCCAGAAAGATTGTTTGATAGAGCTTTGAACCTCTCCCCTGGCAAATGTAAATGTGTGATTAGGGTAAAATAAATTCTGGGATCTGTCACCCACTATATCACCCAATGCCAGTATTTACAAGGGCTGGTGATGTTCCTCACCTTAGAAGTACCTTGGGACAACATCCATCCAATAAGCTCTGTGGTGCAAAGTGCGGTACACTGTAGTAGCAATACCATAGTTAGGTAGGGGGTTGAATCTCAGTACTGGCAAGTGTTTGTCTGTCATATGTATTCCGTTTGGAGGTGGCTGTGATTGTGTAGTAACAGGATGCAATGTGGAGCAGGTTTTGCTAAATTATTATATTGAGGACCTACTATATGTCACAATGTCCACCTTACAAGGACAACAGATGTCAAACACCACAGAGGCTGGTGTAGACAATCCATAGCCCTACATGTGACATTATGGATCGGTGAGCAATATAGGCAACCCTTGTGTTACTCAGAGAACACTCTCTACCCATGTCTCATACACAAACACACTTGGCTAGGCAACAACCACTATATTGGTAGTTCTCTGCATATTGCCCACAGATAGTAACCACGGTGTGATTGCAGTGGACTACATGCCTGTTGACCACAACAGTGCCACTGACATCAGAAAGTACTGTGATGTGTAACATCTCCTGATGGAGTGTGTGTTATCCAGCAAGTAAAAGGACATGACACCCTGTTCCATCCCCACAGTATGCAAATAAATGCTTACAGTGGTCCTTTTGCTATGTTCCCCACTGGATGCCTGCAACAACTGTAGAGTCTGAAAATGTAAACCGCAAAGGGAATACCATGCCTTATACACATGCCCTGTATGGACATACTCCACTAAAGCCACTGAATACCTGTATCATGCTGTCAATGTTGGTGCAAGCACAACCTCAGTTCCATAGCCAGGTCTTCCCAAATGAGGTCAGGAATGCTACATCAGAAGATAACAATCTGTACACACAACATGCCCCAGAGACCTCAAGTACACTTCCACATGACAAAGAACATGTGTGTGGGACATGTGCACAACCCAGACACTGTCCATGTTATGGAATATAGTTCACATACATGGGAAGCAGTGCACATCACTGGCCACCCACAATAGTAACCCAAATGAGTGGATGGTGAATACAATACCCACCTGTGGGGACCACTCCATGGACTACACCCCTGAGCCACACTGGAGACCATTGCCATGTGCCTGATGCCAAAATATTCCCTTTGCCTATCCTTGTACAGCTAGCAGGCCCATTCACCTACTACACACTTGCAAAGCAATGAACCTATGCATCTCAGTACTGACAAGTGTGTGTGTGTGTGTGTGTGTGTGTGTGTGTGTGTGTGTGTGTGTGTGTGTGTGTGTGTGTGTGTGTGTGTGTGTGTTATTTTGTACATTTAGTGAAATAGTCATTTTTGTAATTGATCAAGCTTTAATCTGCTTTTTTGTGTCTACCTAATACATTCATTTTTTTGTCATTAATCCCTTTTTTTATTTTTCTACACAGTCTTTCTTTGTTATTTATTAAAGTATCATTTCCTTAGAAGTACTTATCTCTTTCTCTTGTTTGTTCTGAAATGCTTCCTGCCTAATCCACTGTCCAGGCTATTTCTTCATGTCTACATATTTTATCTTTCTAAAATGAACTTAAAAACATATCATTATTGACTTTACAGTGAAATGTTATCAAAACACCGTCGTCTGATGAAATGAGATCTCAGTAAGGAATGATCGACATAAGCCAACGGCAGCAGGGCATCAGATTTCCATGGCCATTTGTTTTTGTGTACTTGTGTGGCATGACACTATGCAGTGGTGAATTTTAGCTTGTTGGCATTTGACTTTTTCTCATTACATGACCTCCATTTTATAGCCTCTGAGTTTAAGTTCTTCATGTTTATCGTATTTCCTATTTGGGCAATTAAGATTTACCCATAACAACTAAGTTGTCAGGATGCACTAACATGGATCCTCAATTGGATGACAATTGTGGGTTATTCGTTAACTTATTCACATCTGCTGGGTTTTGACAATAAAAAACAAAGCACCCATGACCAAATATTTTAAATGTGAATAAATCTGAGCACATACCATTCAACCTCTCATTGAAGAATAAAAACAATAGGGGGACAAACGCCCAAAATCAAGGTCAGATTTCAAATATTACTCTTATAAACTTAGAATGTTGCTGGGATAACACATTTTGTATAAACATTCATTTTCTAAAGGATATGACACCTAAAACTCAAATATGTCCCATTATTTAATGATTTTACTCCTCAGTGATCTGCAAGACAAACACAACTTTTATGAGGAACAAACCAAAAAATATGAAGTAAAGATCTGGACATTTTCTGAAATACTGGACAGTTGGGAGGTATGTCTGAGGATAATCCACACCTTCATCATATCTTAAAGAGTGGTTTACTTTGGCAGGGAGAGGTTATTTCATATTTTACCAACAGTGAGGAGTGCTACATGCTCATAACTAAACTAGAGTCACCCAAGCTGGAGGTAAAATAAGAATTATTTGTAACCCTGCTATGTTTTTTTTGCTATAATACAATGGCATTATTAAAAAACAAACAATCAAAAAAAAACATCTATTTTGAAATAAAGTCACCACATAATGCACCCCTTTGGTGTTTCTAATTGTGTATATTAGTACACATTAGCAGGATGGATGTAAGCTGCACTGCGTATGCACAAGTCAGGCAATTCAGTGACATAAACATAGCATATTGATAGTGTGCATTTTCTACTATTTGAATTGCAGCTTTAAAAGAAAAAAATGTTTTTTTTGATCACAGGGTGGGAGTGTTTTAAAGTAAAATAAAACAACAAGATTTTTTTGTTACTTAATGTTGTGTTTTGAGTGAGGATAACATCATATCAAAATAAATTTTATATATGTTGTTATCACAAATTTAAGGAAGAAAGGGCCGCTGTAAATTTTCAGCCATTTAGTAGCTATACTGACTATCTTTCAGCATATTTACTCCCCTTTTAGGTGGTGCACAAAAGATTTTACCTCTGGCTTAGAGTGTAATGCACTTAAATAGAGGTAAAATATTTCCACTGAATAATTGCTATTATAGACGAATGCAGTAATCAGTTATAAAGTCAGAATGAAGTTAAATATCTATGTGGTGTTTTAAGTGCTGCTGTATTATTGCATAGGTCAGCTTATCCCTAAACATCGTGCACAGTCCCTTACAGGGAGTACTCATGGTGCTGCTTCTGCATGGCCCTTGCAGAACCATGAGTCAAAAAAGCTACAGCCACCATGAGTGCATCCAGACCAATGCAACAGGGGCTTCTGTGCCTTGAGCTCAGCTCAAAGGAAGCAGAACAGTCTCTTGTAATGCAGCATTTCATCAGTCTGGGGAGGGGGATGTTAACCAATTAGCCCTTTTCAAATCTTGAAGGAAGGGTCACTTAGACATTCTCATGGGTTATTCCCAATGTAAACAATGTTTGCTTGGAGATGCTGATAAGTGGATTATTCTCACACATGTAGTAGTCTCAATCCTTCCACTTAAGTGGAAAGCAATTTGCTATTGGAGAAATGGGAATCATTCATGTTATGGTCCTTAATCAGCCTGTCATTGATGCAAGTTATAAGGCTATACCACTGGGACCTACTAAATGAAAATCTATGCTGTTTCACACTAACATAATGATGGCCAAATCACTGCATTAATTATAGAACAAAAAGAAGCAATATGTGCACACCACATTGCACATCAAGATTTTTTTTGTATTCTGTTAGTAAAACTATGTTTTATCTAGTGATGAATCATGAACTGGTAATGTAACCTTTGTATGCCAACCACAGAATCACCAGTACTGGGACATCAAGTACATTCTTTCAGTTTTAACTCCTGTTAATTTGTGTTTCTACTGGTATAATGCTGGGAAATACCATCATAGTATGATCTATAACTCATTTGCGAATTACAGACCTTTCTTAGGATTCAGATTTGCATATCTAATGCATACATGGACTCATCAAGGTATACCGTAGAGTGCCACTGTTTTACGGCAAACACATAGGTTCATAGGTTCATAGGTGTGTACTAGGCTAATGGCCCTGGAGCCTTTACAAGCCTAGCCCATAGGATTACCCTGGCATCATGCCACCCGACCTTAGTTACTAGTGCCTCTGTCGAGTAGAGCCACTGGAATGATCCCTGGGGTGAATTTTCTATTTCCTATCCACTCATCAAGATTTCTCTTGAAGAAGGCCAGGGAGGTGCTCTGTTTGACATGTATGGGAAGTCTATTCCATATCATTGTCAGTCTCTGAGTTACAAACCTGTCCCTCTAGCATGTTCTGTTGATTGTGGTAATGAGGTTAAGGTCTCTGGAGTGTGTGGTGCGGAGGGACTGGGATTTCTTTAGATGTAGCATTTCTAACAGAGCTGGGTCAGACTTGGCTTTGTAAGTCAAGCAGAGATTGCCTCTAAGTAGGCAATATGAGACAGAGAATAGTTGGAGTTTTTTGAGTCTCTCCTTATAGGACAAGTGTTTAAGGCCTAGGAACCTCTTTGTGAGGTACTTTTGTGGCCTCTCCAGTTGTTGCAGGTGTCTAGTGAGGTACATCCCAAATGGGGCATTGTACTCAATGACTGGCCTAATGAGGGAAGAGTAGAGGGAGACAATGACCTTTTTCTTCCTGGATGCAAAACCCTTAGTAATGAGATGTGCCACATAGAAGGACTTTCTGACCACAGTGGCAATGTGGTGGTCAAAAAAGAGGTTGCTGTCACCTGTGTTCCCAGATGTCTTATAACACCTACTGTGTTCAGTGGAATACCATTGATGTGGTAATTCATGGCAACTGGGTTTTTCCTAAAGGGGATGATGACAGATTTTTTGGCATTGAGTTAAAGCCATGGTTCTGATACCATCGTTGGTCTCAGTGAGGCCTTTCTGTAGGATGTCAACATCACTTGGGGAGCTAATAATGGCTCCCAACTTGCAATTGTCTATGAACTTTGTCAGCCAGCGTCCCTTCATGTTGGCCTGGACTTCTGAGAAGTAGATACCAAAGAGGAGAGGATCCAGGACCGATCCCTGTGGGACTCCACTCATGACTGGTCAGCAGTCTGACTTGGTGTCAGCTACTTTCACACTGTGGAGTCTATCTGTGAGCCAGTTTGCAACCCAGCTAGTGATATAGGGGTTGATGCCTAGCTTAGTGAGTTTTCCTATGATTCCTGAGTGGGGAATGGTATCAAAGGCCTTGACCATATCAAGGTAGGCTGTACAAACCACCTTGCCTTCATTCACAGCTCTGGTGACTGACTCAAAGAAGTCGACCAAGTTGAGCAGGCATAATCTACCCTTCACAAAACCAAACTGTGTAGGATCCAGAGTTTGGAGATCCCCTATATCCTTGTTTATTAGGTCCATAATGATGCATTCCATAGCTTTGCATACCAGACTTGTCAGGCTAATGGGGCGATAGTTCTCAAGGTGTGTAGTCACTCCTCCTTTGTGGAGAGAGATGACTGTAGCAGTGTGCCATCTGGTAGGGACAAAGCCTGAGGTGATGCTGTGGTTGAACAGGCCACACAGGTGAGGTGCCAGTTCACACCCTAGTTCATGTAGAATACAACCAGTGATATTGTCAGGTCCCATAGAAGCTGTATTCTTGGCCTTGAACAGTGCTGTTTTAACCTGTGCAGCAGTAATACTGGGTGCCTGGCAATCTACTGGTATTGTGATAGGTCCCTTGGGGGGGTGGTAAAGTTGGCACTGAATCTGTTGGCCAGTATATTGGTTATATCTGTTGGCTTGGTATAGGATGGTCCACTGTGCAGTAGCTCAGAGCAAATCTGGGTATTGCCATGGAGATTCTTTACATAACTAAAGAAGGCCTTGTATTTGTCTTTACTATCTGCTGCAATTCTGTTTTCATAGCTAGTTTTAGAGGATTTGATGAGGGATCTCAACTGTTTGCTGAGGCTGATAAGGGAGTTTCTCCAGTCTTGAGACTTCACCTTATTCCGCATCAGTTTCCTCCTTCTGTTGTAGAGTTTGTTTATGACATTTATGAATTGTGCAGGTCTGTGACATGTGGTTTGGACTGTGCACCAACCCTGTGCAATTGTTGGCAAAATTTATGAATTCTGGATGTTGTCAGTATCACATTGTTTCTGTACAGCAACATTACATTTCACAGTTAAGTTGCTTACATTATATTATATTGCATGCATCATATACTGTTTAGTGGCTTCTGTTTTTTTATTTAAAATATTAATAATAATATTCATTGTATAATACAAATGTCTTCCTGTCTGTAACCAAAATGCTGAATGATTACATTTTCAATGTGCATTTCGCACCAGTAGTATTATTGTTACTGAATTGTTTTAATCAACAGCTCTGTCCAACACAGTAAAATGTTTTCCATTCATAACATTTGTCTAAGCATGGACCAGTTATCAAATGTGTGCAGTTACTTCCAACATAACCTAAAACTGAATCATCAAATAGCAACTAAAAAAGAAAAGACAGAGAACTAAATGTGATTCTGCCAAACAAAACTTCCACGAAATGTGCTTTCTATTTTTTTTCTACCAATGTGATTCTCCTAAATGTCTGTTCTACCAAACTTACCATCATAATTTGCATGTTACCCACCACGTTAACTCCTTATGTATGCAGAGCAATATCAGGACCTCTGTGTCCAAATTATGTTTTTGTTAATTCCAAGAGACCCTCAGGAACCTCTGTATCCTTCTCATGTGCAAATTAACTTATGGAACTATCAGAATGAGTAAAGCCATGTAACTCATTACTATCAGAAAGTACCTGGTTATTATGTGCTCTTTCTTGTCCTACTGGTAAAAGTAGGAGTCTGTAGTGAGGGAATTCTTCTGGAGGACGTTCCTCCACTCTTTCAGGTCAAGGGATCACCTCTAGAAGTTCAGAGTTCAGCTGTTCTAGTTCTCAAGAAACCATCCCTGGAACTATGTATCCATAAAAAATCCAACCTATCACTAATCTCCTCTATAATATTAAGGTTATAGAGAAAATGGTGCATATGAAAGTTGAATACTTTCTTGAATGTCATAGACTCTGATATTTATTCTGTATTGGTTTTAGCACATTCTACAACAATGGGACTTCTTGGTGGCAAAAAATCAAAATGTTTATTCAGTCTTGGTCTTCTATGGCCTCTCAGATGTACTTGAAATGCTGGGTCATGGGACCTTGTTACAACACCTATAAAGTACTTGAAAAATACAAAAAAATGTAACTGTGGTTTATTCTCCAATATATTAGATTTGTTTGTCTTCTACCTTTCATGTGCACTCAGCAGGTGCTTTCTCAGAGTGGTGCCAGCAGTTACTACCTGCTGAAATATAAGGTTTCTCAGGACCCTCTATTACACCACCTACCATTTCCTGTCTATAAATTGCGACTAGAAGACACTGCGGGCATGAGAAGACTGCATTATAATTGTTTGGATGATGACAGCCTGACCTTTTTCTCTTTCTCCCTTAAGCAAGTGACCTCCCTAATGTCCATGGAAGGCAGCCTTGCTAATCTCCTTAAGTACCTGAAGAGAAGAGTCAGTGAGGTGATATTCTCACAGGACAGTGGCAACAACCATCAATGCCACTTATACACCCTTCCCACTTACTATCCTCCTCCAGAAAACTATTTATCGATGAAGTCAATTGGAATTCATGTATCATAATAGTAGTCCTCAGTGATGGGCTGGCATTCAATGATCATGCATTAGCCATAGTGAGACCTTTCTGATACCATCTGAGGAACAGTAGTCAAATTAAGCATCTTATATTAACTGAGGGTCTACAAAACCTTTTCCAGCAGAGGCTGACATCCTGGCTTAAATGCTGTAATAGTCTGTACCTAGATCTTCCTAGCTATGCACTGGGTAGGTTACAATTTGCATAAGACTTGACGGCTAGATTACTGGGAATGCTCTCCCCACTACCATGTAATGCAGGTGCTATGGATCCTGCTAGAATATGTAGTCATCTACATGGTTGGCCACAAATCTCTAAATCATTTCAGACCTGTTTATATGGAGCATGCACTATTAGTGCCTTGCCTATCTTTCATGCCTCCACTGAAGTGTTCAGGGACTGCTTGCTACCTTTAGGATGATGCTGCTTTCGTCAGGTATCACTTAGCACCTCACCTTTGGAATTCATAATACAGGCAGTTGTCTGAGTGCTTCACTGTAGAAATCATTCAGAAGTGCCTCAAACCACATTTCTTCCAATGAGCATATAGCAACCAATGCAACATCCTTTAGCAGCTTGTAATCTGTAACTCTTGTTGACTTCATGACTTACTATACTGTTTTAATAATTTCATTCTTTTTGTTGTTTTATCTGTATTGTATTCTATTGTGGCGTGACATAGGCACATAAAGAATGTCTGACTGATAGATTTACTAAATTAAACTGTTCAGATGATGCTATTATGCTTACATATAGGCATCATGAACTTCACACAAGCTATATACATAGTGAAACAGGACCTACCAGTTGTTCAAGACTGCGGGAAGTGATAACAAGGTGCATTTAGTTTTCCTAAGCACTTGCTTGCTAACATTCCATTTTAAAGTCAGTGAGGTGCTCTGTTTGACATGTATGGGAAGTCACTTTTATACATACCAACATCGAGTTTGTGATATCTGAACAGTTCCCCTAGTTCAACACCACCAAAGCATCCATGTTTTACATACGTTTTGCACAGAAACTGGTTCTGACATATGTGCAGTATTCCTTGGTATGACAGTAGCCAGACTTACATCATGAAACGCACAACATTGAAATGTGTTTTCGACAGGTAATATAACAACTACTCTATGTACTGCTGAGTAATGTTGCAATATTCCTGTTCTTTTATTCACATAAATCATGTGGTAATACATTCATGAGGCAATCTGTGAGGACAAGCACAGCTGAACTGTGATTTATAAAGGCCATTTATGCAAATGCACAACAATCTCAAATGTATTTATGCAAATGTTCAAATAATGAGATGGAAATGAGGAGTGATACAGATCTTTGTATACTAATGAATTATGTTTCACATCATTTGGAATTCCCAGTCCCCAGGATTCAGCAAGCTCTGTACGGTGTGCAGGAATAGTGCAAGAGCTGCTGCATGCAATATAGCTGATGAGCGATCCAGGAATGAGCTCCCGGGATGTGCAGGAGCACTCCAACACTATTCCTGCATGGACACAGCTCCTGTATGCTAATTGCCCCATTTTCAGGTGAAAACCATGCAAATGAGGTGAATTAGTGATCCAGAAAGCAGAAATGTATTCGGCTAACAACCAAACACATTTCTGCAAATTATAAAACGGAGGTATGACAGCCCCAAAGAAAGCATGTATTCAATGTAGTAGGCATGCCAATGCCCAAATAGATGGCGATCGGCATGGTAAATAGTTGCAAAATTATAAAAAATAACTTTTTTTTTTTTTTTGCCTATTTCGGATGTTTAAGCATGGGGCAGCGGTGCGCAAACGTGATCGGTTTGAAAATAAAAAAAAGCTGGTAATAAGCTTTTAAACCAAAATCAGCATTCTGCCATAATAGTTAATGGCATGCAGAAGACAACAATACCATTGAATAGTGGTTGCTAAGGGGAAGGCTGAGGATCAGTCTTGTAACCATGCATTAGCAGTCAGTTTTATGCAAATGAGGGGATTGATACTGAATCACAGATTTCCCCTCAGTGTTAGCTAGCACCCAACCGTGTAAGTGCAGCAACACCATGGTGCAAGCATAAGAGGTAGATGACCTCATAAGGAGGAGTGTCATGCATGCTGTAAGCTTATTGGAGTTGTGTGGCCCATGTTTGCCCTTAGCTAAGCAGAGCTAAGAAAGGGGGTGTGCCTGAGGCTGCCTAGCAGAGTTTACATTGCCTAAAACGGGTGTACGCTCTTCGCACCAGGTTTTAAACAAAAAAAAAAAAAACAGGAAATAGCTCTGTTCACATCTGAGCACTGGGTATGCGTGGCACGCCTTGGGGCTTAAACGAGAAGGCAATGGGAAAGGAAAACAGCAGTAGGAAGGCAGTTAAGGAGAACTAGCATAGCTGGCAGGTGAAATGTATCAGAATCAGCCAATTACACACGCAGAAGCCCAGCCCAGCACACTGCTATAAACTATGCAAACACCTTTCACTCTGGTTTTTCCCCACAAACTCTACACCACCGGTGTGCACAGATGGGGAAATTTTACCAGACAAAACTAACAAAATGATAGAGGCTGCTGTCACTCTCATACATCAATATGTGGAAGAGGTTGAGGGTGGTGAGGATGAGAATGCTGATGACCAAACCACAGTGAGGAGAAGGAGAAGAGTGTACAGACCCAGGGAAACTTACCAGGGGCTACATCAGCTAGAGATAGTGGAACGATATAGAGTGGGCAGGGACCTCCTACAGCAAATTATTGAGCTGTGCCAGCCACGCCTCACACATAGAACCAACAGATGGGAACCCATCCCAGTGGATACTAAGGTATGTGTAGGCTTAAGAATACCAGCCACAGGTATCTTCCAAAGGCCAACTGGGGATATCATGGGGATCTCACAGGTGTCAGCATCCAGGGTACTCCACCAGTTCCTGGATGCCATGTCAGCACATGCCAGTGAGCACATATATTTCTCCAACACCAGTGAGGTGTTGACCAGCAATATGCATCTCTTACACCAAATAGCAGAATGCCCTGAGGTAGTGGGTGCTCTAGACTGCACGCACATACACATCAAAGCACCACATGGTGAGCGGGGTAGGGTCTACATGAACAGCAAGGGCTTCACTTCCATCAACTGCCAAGTTGAGTGTGATGCCCAGGGCATTATAATGAATGTGTGTAGGCAGCCCTTGAAGCTATCATGACTCCCACGTCTGGCATATGACACAGCTGTACCAGAGATTTGTAAGTGGGGACATCCCATATGGCCACCTAGTAGGGGTTGCTGGTTACGCACTGGAGCTTTGGCTGATGTCACCCATTAGAAATGCACACACACCCGAACAAGAACTCCATAATGAGGCACATGCACAAATGAGAATCATGATAGACTTGTGTTTGGGATGTTCAAGTCATGGTTCAGGTGCCTGGACATATCCGGTGGAACCTTGCAGTACTCTCCAGCTACATATACACAAATTTTCATTGTATGTGCCATGCTACACAATATGAACCTGTGGAAACTGCTGCAGCAGGAATAGCACAGGGCAGGGCCACACAGCCCCCCATCATTGCCAAGGCCAGCACAGGCACAGAGTGACTCGAAGGAGGAGGAACAACCTGAGCCTGCCAATGTAGGCAGAAGGAGGCATGCCCAGTATGCCCAGACTTTGGCAAAGAGGCAACGCATAACACATACACTGACACGGTAGGAACCCAGGGAATAACACCTCTCTCTGACTCGCACATACAGTAAAAGGGATGCCAAACATAACACTACCTGTGCTTTACCATGTATAGGGAGTGTACTATGTGCATCCGACATAGTCAGCCCTCCAGCACCATCCTCAATACTGGCAGAGCCACAAGTAACTCACTCTTCCTATCAATTGCTGAATGGAGTAGTATGTCCTGCTAGTCGTAGCTATGGTATGGATGTCAGCATGCAAGGGAATCGGGTTTCTGAATGGGATGGCAGCAGATAGTGGACACCTATATGGGCAGCATGGAATCCATAACAAATACTAGTGTCAACAAAGTAAGCAGTACTAGACAAGGTGACAAATCCCACTGCAGTACATGTGGTGGCCCAAATGCAAGTCAGTAAGGTTTGCATACCCAACAACAGCCTCAGCCAGCAGGACAGGTGTCAATTATCATAAAGAAAGGCTGTGCTAAGGCCTCCAATTAATGACAATGGATAACAGCCCCCCTTCCAGACCTTCACAGACAGACTACAACAGGTCAGGCAGTTATATGTTAGTTCTGCAGGGTATGAAGTCTGAAACTGAAATGTAGGTCAATAAAACCTAAGACCTGTACTCTACTGATATGCCTCTAGTCTGCATAATAGGTCAGAATACAAATGAAATGGAAGCCAACAGAGTACCTGAAATACCAGTACATTCATATCAAATGTTTACAGTTGTCAGGTGTGCCCCCCCAATCCTATGTAGAAATGCATTAACATGTACAAGTGGGGTTAATAACAGTGGAGCACAAATTATCTGAGCTGGCCCGATTTACAGGATAGATTGTTGCATGTGTACAATATGCAGGGATCTGTGTGTTAGGTTGTTGTGTGCTGTATATTGTGTGGAAGTGGTCAGCATGTAGGCATGGAGGGTTGTGTCCTGGTGGCTTATGGCCACTACTGTTGATGACAGGCCATATTCTGACAACTGCAGTGCCAACCACAATGCATCCCAGCAAGACCCAATTCAGCAGTCATCCATACTCGTTGTTCAGATGTCAATATCTGTCATCGTCTGAAAGATGGATATGCAATGAATGTGGGCACAAACATACACACAGTACACAGGTGTAAGTACTCTAGACAGAGTACATAAAATGTAGCTGTCAACTGCACACACCTTTGGAATTGTACATACAGGTTAGCAGCACATTAGTTGTCTGTGTAGTATGGAATATTGATGTAGTCTGGCCAATCACTGGCAGAACACAAAAGGCACAGTTATGAAGTAATGAGAGACTGCCTATGTCCCCAAACAAGGCAGCATAATGGGAATGTCCCAGGTATATCTGTGAGTCAACTGCAAGAAGCTTCCATATCACACATGCACTTAGCTCACCCCACAATCAGCCACAGGTTTATCACAGGTCATATGCCTGCTGTTGGGAATGAGTACAGTAAGACCCCCCCCACTTCTGTATGGGAATACCCACAGAATGCAGCATGCTGAAGAGGTGTCCCATGCAGGTGTGTCCCTAGTTGCAAGCAGCACCCTGCCAGCATCCAGACCAATGGATTAATATGGACAGGAACTATTGCCATTAACACCTCACACACTTACCCTTGTCACCCAGGCGAATCCAGTGGCTCTCAGCCTGGGACTGTAGGAGTGAAAGAATGCACTGGCCTGCTATAGATGGCCTGCATCACTACCAGATTCCCTACAGTCCTCTGTAAAAGGCCTGTGCCTCACCCATACTGCCAATGTATGTTATCTCATGGGGTTCCAAAAAACAACATAACACAGTCCACAGAACACAAATGCAAGGCCATGTCGACAAATCCCAGCAGCATGCCCACCATGTCCTACTGCATGAACTGTGGACCAACTCCTAAATAATGCTGGGATGAAGGGACAACTATAGGGATACTTTTTTTTTGTGGAAAAGGACATTTGTAAGTAACTCTGATAAAAGAACATGTTATGTTTATGGGGGAAGTGGACATGATGCAAAATGTGAATTGAAATGTTATAAATGTAACAAAATTGGATATTTATGGATGGATTGTAAAAATGAAAACAAGAGTAAGAACAGAGAAGAAAGTTAACAATGTGAAGTCATTTTAGAAGGTGTAGAAATAGAAAAAAGATAGATGAGAAAAATAAAGAGGACATAGAGGGCTCTAAAATAAGTGAAGATGGAGACATAAATTGGGAGATAGTAAAAGAAAAAAATCTAATGGTAGAGAGTAAAAGACAAAAAGAAATTTTAAAGGGTTAACTACAAAAAGAAAAAAGAAGGGAAATGGATGAAAAGGAATATAGGCAGCTAAAGGTTGGGGGTTGGTATAATGGTTAATGTGTTTGACTCACAGACACTAGGTATAGTGGTTGATTCTCACATTTGGGGTAGAAACTAACTAGGCTTACAATGGTCTATTAAGGTAGCTAGCCTAGTAATTACCTATGAACTTGAAGCAGTGACTATAAGGGAAAATGAAAATGTGTATAGTACTTTCTGTAAATGTGAATAGAATTAATAATGCAGTAAGAAGAATAGGAATTCTGGAGTGGTGTAATGCATGTGATGTAGATGTAATTATATTAGAACACAAGATTTTTAACAAATGAAGATAATTTCTCTGTAATCTATGAGGAGGAAGGATAATCTGGAATTTGGGAAATGAGAGATGTTCTAGAATAGTCATATACTGTAGAAATACAGTATCGATATTAGATGCAACTTTAGCAAAAATGGGTAGATTAACATTGTAGATTTAAACTGGAAAGGTAGATTAACCACTGTAGATTTAAACTGCAAAGACAAGTATATAGAATTTATAACATTATCTGATTATACAAACTGTAATGAAAGGGAAAGCTTATTTCATCAGATTTAGACTGTAGTGACTGTAAAGAAAGGGAAAGCTTATTTCATCAGATTTAGACTGTAGTGATAAATATGAATTATAATATAACAGGAGACTTTAACAGGCAAGCTTAAAATAAAGGAAATGATATAAGAAAAATGTTAGAAGTTATAAGATCTGGTAAGTTAAAACTATGAGACAAAATTTCATGTACTTATAAAAGGGGCATTTATACAACATAAATAGATTTTATAGTATTGTGACGATGTGAGGTATTTGCCAGCTATGCCAGGAGAAGTAGGGCAGTGGATATGCAACACATGCCAGCATAGCTAGCAGGAATTTTGTAAAGAATTATGTCATTTGTATATCAAACCAATTTGTACAGATGCTTGTGATGAAAAATGGTATTTGTAAAGTTGCTTGTATTAAAAAATATACCAGCAGTGGGTTCTGCTGGACAGAGAGAAAAATGTACCTGTATGCCAGATTGTATGGTAACTGTTGAAATTAAGTATTATAACATAGGATACTGGAAGAGAACAGGTTATTTTCAGTCTAGCTAACTTTGAAAAATAATTTTGAAATTAAATTACTTTATAAGCCATAAAGATTGTACCTTACCATTCTGAGTGCACCAGAGATGAAATGTCTGTGAAAACAAGGACTAGGAATCTTTGTTGTATTTTCTGTAGCAGTGAACTAATTGCTACTCTGGAAGGGTGGAAGTTTGAGATTGTTTTATGACATCCAGAAGCTAAAACACATCTTAGCAAAGCTCTAGATTTGTAAGGTTACACATCTGTGCTAAGTCCTGGCAGCCTATAGTAAAGGGGGTAGTGTGGGAACCAGAAGCCAGATGATAAGATGTATGATGTAGAGTGGGAGGCTGGTACACTGGTTAAAGTGTTTACCTTATAGATACAAGGTGCAGGGTTTGATTTTTACATGGGGTAATTGGCTAGGCTTAAAATGGCCCACAAGGGCAGTTAGCCTAGTAGTAATCTGTGAACCTGTGTGTGAACCTGTGAGATATCCCTCGCATAATGTTAGGAAAAGGATAGAATTACAGAGTGGGGGGGTGTAGAAGCATGGGACGCCATGGAGTGTGTGAAGTCTGAAACTCTGATGTGTGCCCATACTACCCCTGCCTGCAAACCCAGTAATGGGTGGCTACAAACCCGCTTGTAAACCACAATGTGAAGGGAAACTAACCAGATATATGAGCCTTGCTTCTGGGTAACCTGAGTGAATCTGTACAGCTGAGAGGTATGGCCACAGCAGGATATGGCCATTCTGTTATGTCGATAGATGTACAAGCAGAGGATCCTCAGCCACCACAGTACCAAGGTGCTGGAACATTTACACAGATACATTAGCAAGTGTCTGCAGCTACCCCTCCAGAATGGCATGAGTGTACAAGAATATGTAGGCTGCAGACCACAATACTGGATACAGCTTAATTCATATTTCCCCGGAAATAACAGTGAGCAAATAAGTATATCTGCTGGTAGATGATGACATAAGACATCACAGTGTAACACAGTACATATCTGAATATCTCTGCTAACACCAACCATGTAGCACAAGCAGCACAGATAGCAATAGTTACAGTATCCCAATATCTGTTGCCCATTGTGACTCCATATTGTCAACCTATCTACAGATATCCTGCAGAAACAGATTGCTAGCTGTAGATGTAGAACACAAAATCCTGCACTGGAGTACAACCTACCTGGAATGAATTCAAACACTCAGTACAGAAGGTTATACTGGGCATGCTCCCACACTTACAGAAATAAAGCCCATGTCTGACAACAAAATGAAGCCCATGTCTGACAACAACAGTGGACTATACATATACAGAAATAAAGCCCATGTTTGACAACAAAATGAAGCCCATGTCTGACAACAACAGTGGAATATACATATCTGTCAGTTGCAGATGTCTGTGCACACACACTACATTGCACACCATTCATGCTTTGCACACACATTGGATAGGAATACTCACACATATCCAAGGCCAACACACTATAATAGGTCAAACACACACACACACACACACACACACACACACACACACACACACACACACACACACAGATGTGGGGAAGACAGAGGCAGACAGTGACAAAGAGATTGCCATCATGAGTCCTGTCCCACCCACCACACATTCAATTGGCCAATATCACATTATATGCCGATGTCAATCACTGTAGACATTTGCTTTTGGTAGCCCTCAGCCCTATAGCATCTGTGGTGCTTGTGATAACTGTGTAACATGATAGTACAAATCAGTATTCATCTAGCATTTGTATACCCAGTCCTATCAAATGTAAAGTTGTGTGTGACTTAGTGTTGTGTGTGAGTTCCCAGATGAATGGTTTATGGCCCATTCACACACACTGCACTTCCCATAGCCTATGTTAGCACTCACGCTGATGTCAGTCACCTTGAAATAACCCTCTGGCCAATTATTAGCCCCATACACTCTGTAACATGTGCGATAACTGCATAATGCTATAGTGTAACATACTAGTTAATTAGGAGTTCAAATCCCAGACATGGCAGCTGTGAAACTCAGTGGGTGCATGTGTGTGTGTGTGTGTGTGTGTGTGTGTGTGTGTGTAGAGAATGATGTTTTTGAGGCCATTCACAGTCACTACATCTCCCGTTGCCCTACTTTAGCAAGCCTGCTGATGTCAGTCTCCTTGAAGTACCCCTTTGGATAATGGCTAACCCTGTAAGCTCCATGGCACTTGTGATAACCGTGTAATGCTATAGTGTAACATACTAGTTAGGTAGGAGTTCTAATCCCAAACATGGCAACTGTAAAGCTCTGTGTGTGTGTGTGTGTGTGTGTGTGTGTGTGTGTGTGTGTGTAGAGATTAATTATTTTGAGGCCATTTACAGTCACTACACCTACCATCGCCCTACATTAGCAAGCCTGCTGATGTCAGTCACATTGAAATACCCCTTTGGACAAGAACCGGCCCTATAAGCTATGTGGTGCATGCGATAAATGTGGAACAATGTAGTCACAGTAACTAAACATGTATGAGTTTGAATCTCGTATGTGGTAAGTTTTTGTGTGTGTACCTCAAAGGTTTTGGCTCCATTTACAGCCAGTACACATCTCAGAGCCTGACTTTAGCAGTCCTGCAGATATCATCTACCGTACAAGTACCTGTTGCCAAGCCTAAACCATGTCAGGTCAGTGGTGGATGTGGTAAATGCATAACATAATGGTCCAGAAAGATTGTTTGATAGAGCTTTGAACCTTTCCCCTGGCAAATGTAAATGTGTGATTAGGGTAAAATAAATTCTGGGATCTGTCACCCACTATATCACCCAATGCCAGTATTTACAAGGGCTGGTGATGTTCCTCACCTTAGAAGTACCTTGGGACAACATCCATCCAATAAGCTCTGTGGTGCAAAGTGCGGTACACTGTAGTAGCAATACCATAGTTAGGTAGGGGGTTGAATCTCAGTACTGGCAAGTGTTTGTCTGTCATATGTATTCCGTTTGGAGGTGGCTGTGATTGTGTAGTAACAGGATGCATTGTGGAGCAGGTTTTGCTAAATTATTATATTGAGGACCTACTATATGTCACAATGTCCACCTTACAAGGACAACAGATGTCAAACACCACAGAGGCTGGTGTAGACAATCCATAGCCCTACATGTGACATTATGGATCGGTGAGCAATATAGGCAACCCTTGTGTTACTCAGAGAACACTCTCTACCCATGTCTCATACACAAACACACTTGGCTAGGCAACAACCACTATTTTGGTAGTTCTCTGCATATTGCCCACAGATTGTAACTACGGTGTGATTGCAGTGGACTACATGTCTGTTGACCACAACAGTGCCACTGACATCAGAAAGTACTGTGATGTGTAACATCTCCTGATGGAGTGTGTGTTATCCAGCAAGTAAAAGGACATGACACTCTGTTCCATCCCTACAGTATGCAAATAAATGCTTACAGTGGTCCTTTTGCTATGTTCCCCACTGGATGCCTGCAACAACTGCAGAGTCTGCAAATGTAAACCGCAAAGGGAATACCATGCCTTATACACATGCCCTGTATGGACATACTCCACTAAAGCCACTGAATACCTGTATCATGCTGTCAATGTTGGTGCAAGCACAACCTCAGTTCCATAGCCAGGTCTTCCCAAATGAGGTCAGGAATGCTACATCAGAAGATAACAAACTGTACACACAACATGCCCCAGAGACCTCAAGTACACTTCCACATGACAAAGAACATGCGTGTGGGACATGTGCACAACCCAGACACTGTCCATGTTATGGAATATAGCTCACATACATGGGAAGCAGTGCACATCACTGGCCACCCACAATAGTAACCCAAATGAGTGGATGGTGAATACAATACCCACCTGTGGGGACCACTCCATGGACTACACCCCTGAGCCACACTGGAGACCATTGCCATGTGCCTGATGCCAAAATATTCCCTTTGCCTATCCTTGTACAGCTAGTAGGCCCATTCACCTACTACACACCTGCAAAGCAATGAACCTATGCATCTCAGTACTGACAAGTGTGTGTGTGTGTGTGTGTGTGTGTGTGTGTGTGTGTGGAGATTAATGATTTTGAAGCCATTCACAATCACTACACCTCCCATTGGCCTACTGTAGCATGCCTGCTGATGTCATTTACCTTGACACAACCCTTTGGCCATGCATCAGCAATATAAGCTCTGCAGCACTTGTGATCACATAATACTGCAGTGTTACAAACTAGTTAGGTAGGGGTTCCAATCTTGAACCTGCCAATTGTAATGATGTGTGCATTTCCCTGACAGAGTGTGCGTGTCTCCATTAATATCTGATTTTGTGGACAATCACATGTACTACACTTTCCTTATCCCTTCTTTAGCACTGTTGCTGATGTCACTCGCCTTCAAAGATACATTTGGACAGCTCTCTACCATGTCGACTCCATGGCTTGTGCCATAACTGCATAACACTGTAATAGCAATCTGTAGTCGGGTAGGGGTTTGAAACTCTGTACTGGTAAGTGTGTATGTCGTCAGCATCCTGTTGGGGTGAGTGTGTACTGACAGGATCCATTGTAGTGTGGGTTTTGCTGCATCATTATATTGAGGACCTATATGTCGCATTGTCCACATTAAAAGGCCAACAGTTTTCAAACACTGTATAGGTTGTTGTAGACAATCCTCAGCCATAAATGTGTACAGCCATGTGCAATTACTATGTGACAGTATGGATTAGTAAACAATATAGGCAACTGTTATAATGGCCAGATACCACTCTCCACCCACGGATCATACACAAACATGCTTGGCTCTTACTCTCTTACACCCTTCCCTTCTTATTTTGTCTCTGTCTCTGTCCCTGTCTCTCTCTCTCTCTCTCTCTCTCTCTCTCTCTCTCTCTCTCTCTCTCTCTCCCTCTCGGGTGGATGTGGAAAAGTACATCTGTTTTGCATAGGCAGAAGCTTGAGTTTTGTAAGGAATGCTCATGATCAGCTGATGACCTGTGCACGAATTGGAGTCTCCCACTTGCTAATTGCATGTGGAATAGCTATGGTATCATTCCTATAGCCATTTGCATGGAAACACACTCCTATAATTAAGCACTTCATGTGGGTGTTGGCCCTTTTCCTTCACTGTGAGCAGGACGTCATGTGGGTGTTTGACAAACAGCATCACAGAGGGTAGCTGGTAATACCTCTTACAACATACACTGTAGAGACAGGCCAACACACAGGAGGGGGATGTTCCAGCCATGGGGACAGAATGGAAGTATTGCTGTTCTACATTTGAAGTAATGTTGGTTTAACAGGGTTTGTGTGGATATGGCTGTTCTACATGATTTAAAGTCTGGCAAGACAGTGTTATGTGGTTGAGGAAACTCTCACCTGTAGGGCTATCTGCAGACTGTCCAAAGTTTGGAGTCTTACATGTGTTGTATTACTCACACATTTCCTATCTTTAGATATGCAGCAGCATACTCTCATGATTGCAGTAAATACATGGTGAAATCCATGTGAGTTACTGACTTCATATCCCTCAGAAGAGATATGTCACAACAAACCCTGTTACATCAGGAAATTTCTCAGATTATCACAGCAATATGTCAATATTGGTGCTGTGTTTGTGCCTCTGTCCCCCAAGTCTGTCACCCTTTGTCCATATGTCATGCAGTAAGAGGTGCATATGTTCAGTACATCATTATTTACTGACATCATATCTGATAACAAGCCATTGAGATATCAGACTGCTAGACATGTTATGTACAGTAGGCCTCATATTTGAGGACAAAACCTGGACATTCTGTTGTAGTGTGTACAGTAGTGAGGTCTGTGTACGTATGGTGATTGTTGACAGAGTGTGTATTGTGAATATGTTACTTGACCTGTGTACAGACTTTAGTAGATGTCATTGTTCTTGGTCCTGTTCTATCTGATGTTGCATACTGGGTTTATGGTACCCTATCAGCATACATGTTTGTAGGGCCAGACTGACACATGTCCCATACCACAGTCAGGCATCAGACTACACTGTGTATTGGCCCTGTATATGTAGGGTTATGGTGTGAGTGGCTCATATGAGGGTGGTTTTGTTCACACAGTACATATACTGTAATATTACATAGGCTTACCATAATGTGACTGTGACTGTGTTTAGATTGGTTGTGGGTATGCACTTTCACACTTGTGTCTATTACTCCATGCTGTTACATGCCTGTAGTGCCTGCTATATTTGCAAGTGCATGTGCATTCCTCATAGGAAACTTGGGTCAGTGTTGTGGCAGTCTGCCTGTAGTTTGTACAGTGTTTTGTGACATGCCTAGCAGCTCAGTGTATTTACCTAGTGTGATGTTATGTCCAGATATTTGTCAGATGAACTGTTGCCTAGCCACCATAACTGTTGTGTATGTCTGAAAAAGCAGCGGATGGTGTAAAGATGTATGTCACTAAGTAGTGTAAAGTATGTGGGCTTGGGACCTCTGGTCCTTTGGTTGATACGTGTTAGGACAGACAGGAGTGTGTGAATGCATTAACTGTGTGAGCTTATCAATTCCAGTATTTTTGTGATATCCCCATTTACATGGCTGTAAACATACACTTTGTCAGCTTTTGTTGACACATCTTGCATTAAAGAGTTCTGTGTATACCTCTGCACTGACCAGATTGTGTCAGACTGTCCACGTTTATTGGTCATATCTCTGCTGTATTCCAAAGGATCATTACTGTGATTTGTGTGATACTTCACTATGATGATATTATAATGTCTGTCAGTAACTGATGGCGTACATGTCAGTATCAGAAGTGACTTCCCACACAACATGTTTGTTAACACAACCCCTGTTACTGTAGCAACATTCCACATTTATACCTGCAGTACTTGCATGACATCCCCTTGCACTAAGAGGTTGTGACTATTGATGCTGAGGTATGACTCCAGTACAATGTTATGGGTATATGTTTATGTTGTTGTTGATTTTTGTCTTTCGGCTTTTCCCGGGAAGGGGTCGCCACAGCGGAACTCCGGTCCGCTAATGATTGGCAGTAGATTTTTACGAAACGCCGAGGTGCCAGCTCGATGCTCAACCTTCAACGAAGGCATGACCATTTACGCACACATGTCTTTCGAATGCTACCCAACTGCGGGGAGGACATGCAGACTCCACACAGAAGGCACTCCCAAGCCCAGCCGAGAATCAAACGGGAGAGCCTCTTGCTGTGAGGTAACAACGCTACCTCCATACCACCACGGCATCTATTATGGGCATATGTTTATATATATATATATATATATATATATAGATAGATTCACTTCATAACACTGAAAGCTCAAAACACTGACACTCAAAACACTGAAACCAAAACACTGAAACTTCAAAATCTTGAAAACTCAAAACACTGAAACTCAAAACACTGAAAACACATATCATACGTATACTGAGTTTAAACAACATAAATCATAACACTTTCCACCAAGTGTAAGCAGGGGGGCAAGCCCCCTGCACCCCCCCATGTGGGGGGCTGCACCACCCACACCCCCTGCTACTTATATATATCAACTCCAAGATTGCACTTCACTACACTAAGTGCAGTCTTGGAGATGATATATTTAAGAAGCAGGGGGTGTGGGGGGCACAGCCCCCCCACATGATGGGTGCAGGGGGGCTTGCCCCACTGCTTATACTTGGTGGGAAGTGCTATGATTTATGTTGTTTAAACTCAGTATATGTATGATACGTGTTTTCAGTGTTTCGAGTTTCAGTGTTTTCAGTTTTCAAGATTTTGAAGTTTTAGTGTTTTGGTCTTCTATATTATGAAGTTTTCTCATTTTCAGTGTATATACACACACACACACACACATATAATATATACATTTATATATATATATATATATATATATATATACATACACACACATATAAATATATATATATATATATATATATATATATATATATATATATATATATATATATATATATATATATATATATATATATAGGTTCATAGGTTCATAGATGTGTACTAGGCTAATGGCCCTGAGGCTTTACAAGCCTAGCCCATAGGATTACCCTGGCATCCTGTCACCCAACCTTAGTTCCTAGTGCCTCTATCGAGTACAGCCACTGGAGTGATCCCCGGGGTGAATATTTTATTTCCCATCCAGTCATCAAAATTTCTCTTGAAGAGGGCCAGTGAGGTGCTCTGCTTGACATGTATGGGAAGTCTATTCCATAACATGAGCAATTTCTGGGTTATGAACCTGTCCCTCCAGCATGTTCTGTTGATTGCGGTAATGAGGTTGATGTCTCTGTTGCATGTGTTGTGGAGGGACTGGGATTTCTTTAGATGTAGCATTTCTAACAGAGTTGGGTCAGACATGTCTTTGTAAGTCAAGCAGAGATCGCCTCTAAGTAGGTGATATGAGAGAGAATAGTTGGAATTTTTTGAGTCTGTGTACAGGACGAGTGTTTAAGGCCTAGGATCCTCTTTGTGAGGTACTTTTGCGGACTCTCCAGTTGTTGCAGGTGTCTAGTGAGGTACATGCCAAATGAGGCATTGTACTCGATGACTGGCCTAATGAGAGAAGAGTAGAGGGAGACAATGACCTCTGTCTTCCTGGATGCAAAACCCTTATCAATGGGATGTGCCACATTGAAGGACTTTATGACCACAGTGGCAACGTGGTGGTCAAAAGAGAGGTTGCTGTCAACCTATGTTCCCAGATCTCTTGTAATGCCTTCTGTGTTCAGTGGACTACCATCAATGTGGTAATTCAAGGGAACTTGGTTTTTCCCAAAGGGGATGAAGACACATTTTTTGGCATTGAGCTTAAGGCGATGGTTCTGATACCAGTATTTGGTCTCATTGAGGCCTTTCTGTAGGATGTCTGCATCACTTGAGGAGTTAATAATAGCTCCCAACTTGCAATCATCTGCAAACGTTTTCATCCAGAGTCCCTTCATTTTGGCCTGGACCTCAGAGAAGTAGATACCAAACAGGAGAGGACCCAGAATCAAACCCTGTGGGACTCCACTCATGACTGGTCAGCAGTCTGACTTGGAGTCAGCTACTTTCACACTGTGGGTTCTATCTGTGAGCCAGTTTGCAACCCAGCTAGTGATATAGGGGTTGATGCTTAGCTTTGTAAGTTTTTCTATGATTCCTGAGTGGGGAATGGTATCAAAGGATTTGGCCAGATCAAGGTAGGCTGTATGAACCACCTTGCCTTCATTCAGAGCTCTGGTGACTGACTGAAAGAAGTCAACCAAGTTGAGCAGGCATGATCTACCCTTCAGAAAACCAAACTGTGTAGGATCCAGAGTTTGGAGATTCCCTATATCCTTGTTTATTAGGTCCATGATAATGCGTTCCATTGCTTTGCATATCAGATTCATCAGGCTAAAGGACGATAGTTCCCAGGGTCTGTAGTCGCTCCTCCTTTGTGGAGAGGGATGACTGTAGCAGTGCACCATTCAGTAGGGACAAAGCCTGAGGTGAGGCTGTGATTGACCAGGGCACACAGGTGAGGTGCCAGTTCACTCTGTAGTTCATGTAGAACACAGCCAGGGATACTGTCAGGTCCCATAGAAGCTGTATTCTTGGCCTTGGACAGTGCTGTTTTAAATTGTGCAGCAGCAATACTGGGTGCCTGGCAACCCACTGGTATTGTGATTGGTCCTTTGGGGGGTTGAAGAGGGGTAAAGTTAGCACTGAATCTGTTCACCAGTATATTTGCAATATCTGTTGGCTCAGTATAGGAGATACTATTGTGCAGCAGCTCAGAGCAAATCTGGGTATTGCCATGGAGATTCTTTACATAACTATAGAAGACCTTGTGGTTGGCTTTGCTATCTGCTGCAATTCTGTTTTCATAGCTAGCTTTAGAGGATTTGATGAGGGATGTCAATCTTTTGCTGAGGCTGATAAGGGAGTTTGTCCAGTCTTGGGACTTCAACTTATTTCGCATCAGTTTCTTCCTTATGTTGTAGAGTTTGTTTATGGCAGAGGACCACCAGATTGGCTTCCTTTTTTTTCAGTAGAGCATCTTGGTTCTATTGGGTATGGTGAGATCCATGCATTTGTGTACATGTTCTTACAGTGCATTGGTGTATGATATGGTGGTCATGCAACTATTCTCCATATGCATGGGTGCCGTGAAGTTAGCCACCTCTGTTTTAGGAGCCCAAAGTTAGCTTTGTAGAAGTTTTTCATGGTGGTTACCTTTGTTGTGGGGGGTGTATTTCAAAGATGATTAGCTTGTGATCGGATCTAACCAGGGAGGAGATGACTATTGGTGTAGAGCAATGGTCACTCAAGTTAGCAATGACCAGGTCAAGGATCTTGCTACCTCTAGTGGGGGTAAGAACAAGTTGGTCCAGGGCAATGGAATTAATGAATTCCAGAAAACATTGGGCAAGTGTATTGGTACATGAGTAGTTTCCCCAGTTAATGGTGTGGTAGTTGAAGTCTCCCAGTATGAGAGTGTTAGGTTGGACCCTAACATTCTCCAGGGTGCTTAGGAATTTGGAGTGTGAATCTTGGGACATGGTTGGGGACCTGTAGCAGGCTACAACCTGAATCGCTGTCTTACCCAATGTTAACTGCATCTGAAGTATCTCAGATGCATTATGTTGGGCTACCAGTCTGGAGGTGTGTGCATCCTTTATAAATATGGAAACACCACCACCTTTGGCACTTTGGTCCAAGTTCTGGGGCTGAAAAGGGTGGAATGATTTGTAGCCTGGTAGTGCAGGGGTGCATTCTGCTGCCTTAAACCAGGTCTCTGTTATAGCACAAATGTCGATGTTCTCCATTTTGAGATTTAAACTTCTAGCACTGAGCAGCATGACCCTCAAGTTGCATTTGTTTGTAGCTGTTACAGTAGTAATTTGATCTTTGGAACACTGCCTAAAAAAGTTACTATAGGGGTGACAAGAGCCTTGACCAGTATTCGGAACCCCAGGGGTGACATGCATGCCATCTCTGACAAAGCATTGAGGTCTGTCAATCATGTCATCCCAGGCAGACAGATACTGGATCCCCTTAGAATGACACCAGAAACTTAGCCAATTGTTGAAATCAATAATTTTCTGCTTGTACTGTGGTATCATTCTGGGTGATGGTAGGATGCAGCTCAGGGCTAGAGTCATACCTGCCTGGGCTACATAATCCGAGAGCATCTCCATGTCTCTTTTCATATAGTCCAGGGAGGTACATCTCAGGTCATTTACACCCACATGTACAATAACAAAGTCATATTTGTACCTGTTTTTGAGGGACCCGAGTGTGTGCATTATGTAGCAGATTCTGGCACCTGACAGGCAGCTGACTGTTACTTTCTCTTTATTCAACCTAGTGGGTGGGACATCAGTGTGCCTCACTATCGAGTCATCTATGCGCTTTGGGCATGCTGTTTTGCCTCAGGGGCTTTGGTTGAGTGGCACACTGTTTAGGAGAGCAATATGTCACGTGATTAGTGTTGTGTTGTGGTGGTCGAGTGCGATTCTACCTTGGAGGTCTCTGCTGTTTGGTTAGATTTTTATTGAGAGCCTCCGCGAAGGTGGGTGTGTGGTTTGTGCTTTTATGTGAAGGCAATGCTAGTGTGTGTTCTGGAGGGCTATGTGTTCCATGTGGTGTGGTGCAAGTGATGACCTTCACCTCTTGACCAGCTGTTCCGGTCGTGGCTGGAGAGTGCATGGCTTCCAGTTTGGATATATAAGTGCATCTCTCACAAGCCTGAGTGTTGGGGGGTAAGAGGAGAAGGTTGTCAGTGTACATGAGGCAGTTGCTACATTGCCTCAGTATGCCCAAGTTCACCAGGTTAATAGGGGAAAACACAGGGAACTGACCTTTAGACATGCCTGGAGGGGTGGGCAATAATAAGTACTGGAGCTGTTTCCTTGTAGAATGTTTAGTGCTGGTAGCACTTTTGTGTACTGCAATAATTGCTACAAGAAGTCTGGTAAAGTGCTAAACCAACAAGCTATTAAATGTGCAGGAGAGAAGAGAACTAGCAGATCTAAGGGAAAAAAATTGAAGAACAGACTTTGGCACTGCTCAGAAGCTTACAAACAGTCCTGGATACAGCAAATCTATATCTGGACTAGATTAGTTACAGGAAAGGTGGGAAACAAGTGCAGATGTGAGCTTTTAAACTAGAAAATTGAAATAGATAGAGAAACTACCAAAAATGGGCAAAAAACTACAATTTCCTGGCCAGAAACCACTCCTCTTGTGTTAGATAGGCTACCTAGTGCTTACCACTCCCACTGATAAGCTAGAAGGCTTCCCTTCAACACAGAAAGGCTTGTGGGGGCTCAGAAGCTTACTAGCAGTCCTGGATACAGCAACTCTGTATCTGGACTAGACTAGTTACAGGAAAGGTGGGAAACAAGTGTAAATGCAGGCTTTTAAACCAGAAAGTTGAAAGAGATGGAAAAAAACTGCCCAAATGGCCAATAAGCTACAATTTCTGGGCCAGGAACCACTCCTCTTGTGATAGCTAGGCTACCTATTACTCACCACTGGCACTGACAAGCTAGAAGGCTTCCTTCAAACACAGAAAGGCTTGGGGGCTCAGATGTTCACACACAGTCCTGGATACAGCAAATCTGTACTTGGACTAGGCTAGATACAGGAAAGGCGGGAAACAAGCGCAAACGCAGTCTTTTAAACCAGAAAGTTGAAAGATATGGAAAACTACCCAAATGGCCAATACACTACAATTTCTGGGCCAGAAACCACTGCTCTTGTGGTAGACAGGCTACCTAGTGCTTCCTACTCCCACTGATAAGCTAGAAGGCTTCCCTCCCACACAGGAAGGCTTGGGGGGAGGGGCTCAGAAGCTTACCAACAGTCCTGGATACAGCAAATCTTTATCTGGACTAGATTACTTCTAGAAAAGGCAGGAAACAAGCGCAAATGTGGGCTTTTAAACCAGAAAGTTGAAAGATATGGAAAAACTGCCCAAATGGTCAATAAACTACAATTTCTGGGCCAAAAACCACTACTCTTGCGGTAGATAGGCTACCTAGTACTTACCACTCCCACTGATAAGCTAGAAGGCTTCCTTCCGACACAGAAAGGCTTTTGGGGCTCAGAGGCTTACAATCAGTCCTGGATACAGCATATCTGTACCTGGACTAGACTAGTTACAGAAAAGGCAGGGAACAAATGCAAATACGGGTTTTTATGCCAGAAAGTTGAAAGAGATAGAAAAACTGCCCAAATGGCCAATAAACTACAATTTCTGGGCCAAAACCCACTCCTCCTGTGGTAGATAGGCTACCTAGTGCTAACCACTCCCACTGATAAGCTAGAAGGCTTCCCTCCAACACAGAAAGGCTTTGGGGACTCAGAAGCTTACCAACAGTCCTAGATACAGCAAGTCTATATCTGGACTAGACTAGTTACAGGAAAGACAGGAAACAGGCTTGGAATTTTTTTTCTTACAGAAAAGTAGCTAAAACAGCAGTAAATACAATTCAAATGCAGTGCAGGCTAGCACACTTGAGTGTGTACTAATATTATGGGAAATGCAGTTTAAATAAATGCAATTAAATTAACAAATGACTAAAAACAAGTGCAGAAGGCAGCAAATTAGAAGGCTATTAACAACCGGTAATAAGTGCATAGTAAGAGCAACTGAACAGATAACAGCATACTGAACAGCAAACCAAGACAGTTAAAAAATAAGAACAGCTGAATAAAGTATATATATATATATATATATATATATATATATATATATATATATATATATATTTTTTTTTTTTTTTTTTTTTTTTGAGGGAGGGAACAGAGCTGGATTAAGAGGCTACACAGGTTGTACTTCCCAAACACTCTCTTTGTACACAGTGGATACAGCTGAAGAAATGGAACTAGTAGGAGTGCCTGAAATCAGAATATGATCTCACTGCACTCAGTTGAGTGAGCAAATGAGATGGGCCCAGAAGGAAATACAAATTTACAAGATGGGCGAGAATTTCAAAGCCACCAAGATTAACACCAAAACAAGAACAGGGAGGGAGGGTCAGTAACTAATTGTAGAGACAAAGAGACCACAATTTTCAATTCAATTAATATTCAGTGAAAAAAATAAATAAAATGCAGTACTATATGAAAAAGTGCAGATAAAAGTGTACTTAAATTCATTTATACGTCCAGTTGACTGCAGGTAGATTTTAGCAAACCAAAGTTCAGATATTTTAGCAGAAATATCACAAGATGTAACACTTATATGGCAAGACAAACCCTCTACGCTAGGAGCTAAAACACAGAATATCAATGAAATGAAACTACCCCCTACTGTTACCAATGGCTAACTTCTAACAAGTTCTCTGTAGAGACACAGAGACGACAATTTTCAATTCAATTAATATTCAGTGAAAACAAAATAAATAAAATGCAGTACTATATGAAAAAGTTAAGATAAAAATGTACTTAAATTTGCTTATACGCCCAGCTGACTGCAAGTAGATCTTGTACATATATATATATATATAATATATATGTGTATGTACATCTATAGATATAGCTACATATATGTGTGCGTGTGTGTGTGTGTGTGTGCGTGTGTGTGTGTGTATATATATATATATATATATATATATATATATATATATATATATACATATATATATAAATATATATATATATATATATATATATATATATATATATATATATATATATATATATATATATATATATATATATCCATACCCTTATGTGTAGACATGACTGTTGTATATACCTTCCCAAATGTATCACACCATATTTATTTGATATGTGTATATTTAGATATAACAACATACTTGATTCAACACTATCACTAACAAGTACTACACAATTGTAGAAGTCAAAGCAGTTGTTCAACACTATTCAGTATGTGTACTGACAGATATATTGGAAAAAACAACAACCATCTTCACAGCTCTGATGGCTTAGTGGTTAACTGCTCTGACTGTAATGTACAGAGTTTTGGGTTCTAGCCCTTCAATGGCTGTTTGTTTTGCTGCTAGGCAGAACAAGGACTGTTGAATACATAGGTTCATAGGTAGGTACTAGGTTATCTGCCCGAGGGCATTTATAAGCCTAACCAGAGTGTGTCAGCTTACGCTGCCCCATTGATTAATTAAATGATCCTCTGTCAAGAAGAGCCAATGAAGTGATCCCAGGGGTGTATTTTCTGTTACCCATCCACCCGTCAAGGTTTCTCTTGAAGAGTGTTAGTGAGGAGCTCTGCCTAACGTAGTTTGGAATTTTGTTCCAAAGCATGGGGAGTCTCTGTGACAGGAATCTGTCCCTCCATCATGTTGTCTTTATTGTTGTGGTGAGGTTTAGGTCTCTAGAGTGAGTGGCTCACAGTGACTTGGATTTCTTTAGGTGGAGCATGTCCATCAATTCTGAGTTGGACATGGCTTTGTAAGTCAGGCAGAGATTACCTCTGAGTAAGCGATATGCCACTGAATACAGCCAAAGCTTTTTCAGTCAGGCTGCATAGGACAAATATTTGAGGCCAGTAATCCTCTCAGTGAGGTACTTTTGTGGTCTCTCCAGCTGTTGGAAGTGTCTTGTGAGGTACATCCCAAATGGGCATTGTACTCTATGATGGGTCTGATAAGTGACGAGTAGAGGGGTAATATAACCTCTTTATTTCTAGATGTGAACCCTTTAGTAATTAGATGGGCCACAAAGCAGGATTTCCTAACTACTTTGGCAATATGATTGCCAAAGAAGAGATTACTATCTACTTGGGTCCCCAGATCTCTTATTACCTCTTCTGTAGTAAGGGGGCTGCCACCTATGTGGTAATTCGTGGGTGTTTTGTTTTTTCCAAACGGGATAACTATGCATTTTTTGGCATTTAGCTTGAGGCCATGACTTTGACACCAGATGTCCATCTCAGTATGGCCCTTTTGGAGGATGTCTGTTTCAGCAACACGTACAGAGTGGTTAAGGCAGTTTTGAGCAGCTTTAAGCAGGTTTGCACAGGTTTGACTGATAGTAAGCACTGCTAACATATGGTTAAATGAAAAGCCACTTACACTGTGTAGACTTTGCTTACCAGTGCACAAATGTGCTTAACATTTACATTTAAGTAATGCTTACACCTGCTAAGCATAGCTCAGCCCTGGTAACCAGTGATCACATTCCAGTCTGATGAAATAGCATGGTAATGACATCTTTAATAAGTGTATTCAATTCCATGAACATAATATGCTTCTATGTGCTGTCATCAGAGTAGCGAGGGGTGTGAGTATACTGTCTGTGACACCTGAGTATATATGGCTAGTACAACAATCTTGTTCCTTTTGTATGTGTTTCATACATGGATAGTATCCCTCGTTATACACAGTCACACTTACATGTATTGTATCATTACTTCACTACAGTTAACAGTGCTTTCCCATGTAAGAGTAGATTGCAGATTGTAGTACTGGAACCATACACCCCTGCATGCAAAACTGGACTCTGAGTACTGACTATCGTGTTATTGGTGTGTGAGCTGTGTGTCATTAAGTACTTGCTACTGGATATTGATCTGATATGTGGATATTAACTGTAGACTAATATGTGCATAGGACATCTCATTGAGGGCTGCTGTCATTTAGTAATGTCATACCTATCAGTGTCAGAAGCCTATCTGTCAAAACATTAATCCTAATGCATAACCTGTTGGCTAGGTGATTTCTGTCTGTCCCCTGTACAGATGTGAAGATGTCAGGTATCCATCTTGGTTGCTCACAGGCAATCTTATGCTTGATTGACACTGACATGTCTGCCCAACTGTGTTATGAATGCCAAAGCTAGGAAACCCCACCCTGTATGCACCACATGCCATGGATACCTCAACTAGGCTACCACAGTCAACAGAACATGCTTGGGTACAGGTCTACAACCCAGACACTATCCATGTTATGTAATATATGTTGCATACATGTCAATTGGAGCACCTCACTGGCCCTATGCCAGAGACAACCAGATGATTGGATGTTGCATTTAAATTACCCCGAGGATCAGTTATATGGCATCAGTTAATAGATGGCCTGCTGACACGTCAGGTGGCATGATACCACTGTACCCACATCCCCTACTCTTCTCATCTCTCCATGGACAATATCCTGGTACACATTTAGGAACACCTGCACCTATGGACCCCAGTACTGACAAATGTGTCAGTGTGCATTGCTGAGAATAACAGTGTATTTGTGTTTGTAAACCTGCAGTTGATAATACCCTGATGACCTTCTCACACACTACACCCCCCATTGCCATAGTTAGAAATGGCTGATGCTGTAATGGACATTAAATGTATCTTGTTACACTCTTCACCCTATGGGCTACCTGGAGCTTGCAGTACCAGCACAACACTGCTGTAGAAATGGGTAGATAGGCATGGGTTACCCTCTGAGTCCTGGCAAGTGTGCATATGTGTGCAAGTGCGTATATTTATAGGATACAGCATTCTGAGGCCACATTCTCCAAATACAATACACCTGGCCATACAGTATAAGGCATAGTGATGTTGCTGACATTAGGATAGCCATGACAAACCATCACCCTACTATCCCTGTGGCATGTGCAATAAATGCATATCCCTGTAGTAGCACTGATGAGATAGACAAGAGGTTGTATTGCAGTCCTGGTCAAAGTGTGATTGTAGGTATGTCAGAGTATTATCATGGGTTTCAGTGAGTAAAATATCCAATGTGGGGTGTGGGTGCTGGGTATACTGTCTTTACACCATGGTACCCCCATCACATGTCCCAAGGTTCACTTTATGAGGACCACTGTCACCATCAACCATACAGGTAACTGAGTACACTATCCAGCCCAATGATGCATGTGCTGTGTGCAAATTATCTGTAACAGAATGGACTCACTTACATGGTAGTTAGCACCCTGTCAGATGTGTCTATGACTGTTACATGTTTGTCAATGTGTATATGACAGTATGGCAAACTATGTATTATCCATTAACACCCAGTACATCCCCCATTACCATATTGTACAAGGCCTGGTGATGTTCCTCACTTAACAAGAGAATCGGGACACACCTCATCCTAAAAGCTGTGTGGTGTGTGCAATTAAGGCCAAACACATTAGTAGCAATAAGTACCTAAGTAGGGGTTCTACTCTCAGTGTTGCCAAGTAAGTGTGTGTGTATGTGAAGGGATCTACTTTAGTTTGCAGAATATACATGTCCCAGGAGGTCATCTGTCCGTGAAATGACTGGCAAATGCTAACATTTCAAAGGAATCATGTCATGGAAATTCATTCCATCAAAACTAGTAGTAAATGTGTAAATGTCCTCTTCCCCACTGTATAGCTATACAGCGATACTGGAGTTGATATATATAGTTGGCTGTCGATGTGGACACAGCCACCATTATTGGGGTTATTGTTGTGTGTATCCCCACGCTTAGTCTGCTGTAATACTGTACAGTGTATGTTAACAGGTTAAGTAGTTGTCACTCACACTATGTGTGGCTCTACACCACCCCAACCCTCCAAAGTGTAGGGCTGTGCCACCCACACCAGCACACCTATGTTTACCAATGCCAGGATTGCACTACATTTGGGAAGCGGATATATACCCTGCCAGTACCATCGTCGATGACATTAAAGTAGTAGAATTATTATTTAATAATGTGATGTTTTGCCTATTTTGTCTTGGTGGAATTACATAGGGTAAATGGGTTCACTGCAAAATTAAGTACATCCATGTGTACAGTATTTTCTGTGTATTGCATCAAAACCAAAGCCTATGTATGTGTGTGTTATACACAAACATGTGGTGTGTGCCACCCAGTACACTTACCATTGTCCACTATAGAAGGGCTGCTGACATCAGCCACCATGCACTCACCTGTATCAGACCTATTAGCCATGTGACACATGCAGTAACTCTTATACAGACCTGTTACTTGTGTTCAGCTGTACCCAGGATATGACACACTCAGTGTGTCACCACAGTGCCATACCTCTTGTAGAAAACAACAGCAGACCAACATCCTGAGGACACATAGACACCTACAACACAAACTGAATACATTATGGAGACTACTATCAGTCAGTGTTAATAACAGCTATAATGCATCATGGCTGGACAGCTACACATCCTGACATATAAGCATTAAACTTTCCTGCTGAAAACATGTTACACCGCTTTACATTGCTACACCTTAGTACATTCTCCCTGTGCATCAGGACCATATTAGCCTGTCCCTGCATCGATGGTATGGATGACAGGGATGTGGCACATGTATCATCATATGCACAGGGTGTGTTGTGGGTTTGCCAGAGATCTAGGCTGCACTGTTTGGTTGACATCATGTGTGTGTTAGGGGGTTTCGTTATTAATTGGGCTGTGCAGATATGTGTGTAGGTATGATGATGGCCTAGCTATGATGATGTGTGTGTGTGTGTGTGTGTGTGTGTGTGTGTGTGTGTGTGTGTGTGTGTGTGTGTGTGTGTGTGTGTGTGTGTGCACACAGTTTGGCCATGTGGCTGGCCTATACAGTGGTTTGTTGGACAGCTGCAGACCGTACATGGCAGGGTGTGCAGCTCACCATCTCCACCACAGACACGAGAACTGTGACTGCCATGGGAATCCACGGGCACTACTGGGTACAAGGCCAGATATGCTACTCTCCCCTGATGATGACAAATGTCCGTTGAATCTGGGTCCCTGTTGGGACCAGCCAGGGCCATGTGCAGATGGCCTTTTGTGTTGTGGTGTGGACAGCAACCCCCTGCAGTGCTGGTGCTGGTACTGCCACTATGGGAGTGGCTCTGACTTGTTGCATGTCCACGTGGACCTCCACCTGTCGGTGTTGCTGACCTATGTCCATGTGGATGTTGCCCTACTCCCACCATATGCTCTAACAGACATTGCACAGTCGAGGATTCCCACCATCTCACCCAACCATCTATCCAGGACCTCTGCAAAATAATGGTGGGCACCTGCAAGATTATGGGTGTTGTCAATAACAGCAGAATGAGTAGCCCTCTGGAGCCTCAGACCCTGTCTGGTGTAATGTTCCATACATGCCTGTGACTCCCTGATGGCCAGAAACATACATCTGGTGACAACTGCTATGGCACTTCTGCCAGGGGCATAATGGCCAGCAGCCCTCCTATGAGCACCCCTGTACATCTGCCGTTCATCTGCCTATGGCTGCTGTGTACAGACACACTTGCCATACTCACCACACTGTTGTGTCCCATGCCACCACCAGCCAACTGTCACCACCCATGTCACCACCAGCTAACACTTTAAGACCACACACACACACACACACACACACACACACACACACACACACACACACACACACACACAGTTACAGGTAACACACACACACACACACACACACACACACACACACACACACACAGGTGAGGTGGCACAAATATATTACACAGACCTCTCATTACTCAACTGTCAACATGCATGACATATGGCACTCAACAGCATGTACTGCAGCTATACTCAGTCCCTGTTACCAGCATTATACATCTCTGTGATGCATGAGTTGTGTTAGTAGGTGATGCCCCTTCTCCTGGAACACACTGCACCAATGTACACACTGTTGCTGTGCACCTGTTCAGCAACCTGCCATGTACTGTGCACCATACCTCACAAGTGTACACACCATTGCTGAATGTGTATATGTGTGCAATTATGTTTGCTCTGTTGCTCACAGTCCCTATGTGGTTTGTCTGACCCATACCTGGGTTGATATAAGGACAGATGTCAATAGTGAATGCCTGACGTCCAATTTTCAGATCTCATCAGTAGCAGTGCATGTATGAACAATAAAATCCAATCATACTGACAACCTCCAAAGCTTACTGTGGCTATGAGAAGTGTATACACCCTTATTTATGCCATGGGGCCACAATACTGCATATGTTAACATTACACACACCTGATATGTGACATATGACCTGTGCAATCAAATACAGTATCAAACAAATGTGTTAGTTGTTCAGATGTTGACTGGGATGCATACAATATGTGGGTTGCATACGTGTGCACACCCTTAAGATGATGGTTTGTTGCAGCACCTGTTAAGTGAACTACAGCAGTCACTATTCCTGGAAGTTGTATACTAGCATGGTCCATTTCACTTGCCATTATTTGGTCACTCTGCCCTATAAATGTCCCCCAACTCTGTCAGACTGCAAGGTCAGATCATGTGCACAGCCCTTGGAGGTCACACAGTGCCTTCAGTATTGCTGTAGAGTCAGGGTTATGTCTGGCACAATGCATGACCTTGACTGTGTTCAGATACACCCATTCTTAGTGAGCTTTGGATGCATGCTTCAGTTCACTGGTGTGTTTCAGGATGACACCCCTCCCCATCATCAGCCTTTTTGCAGATGCTTGACAACTATGGGCCACACATGAGTGCCATTTTGCAGTGTCCCAAATTCAGAACACCATCCCCGGGATTCATGAAGCTTGCGCCAGGTGCAGGCATAGCGTAGGTGGTCTAATGCCAAATATGGCTGCCAAGTGATTCAGGTACGATCCGATTCCATGTGCACTACCAGCATATGCCAGATCTGCCACCTCTCGGCGCATGTATGCTAATCACCCCATGCGCAGTAATGCAGCATGCAAATGAAGGTACATAGCGATTCATGAAGTGGTGCAGGCATAGCATAAGCATACAGAAATGTAAACCAAAAAAAATGGTTTACATTTTTTAAAACAGAACATCGGAGACATGAAAGCGGACCAAACTTACATATTACAAAGTTAACATATGCCAATGGCTAAATATACAGCCAATGGCATAAAAAACACACACAACACATAAAAATAACATTTAATGTCATGGCCACACTAATGCAAAGTACAACCACAGGGCATGTGTGCGCAAATGAGAACACAAGGAAAATATATGTAGATGTCAGAAAATTGCAATATAACACAAATCATGATTTCACCATAATAGTCAATGGTATGCATGCTACACCACAACCAAGGCGCAAGGATTGCTAAGGATCTGTGACAGTGTTCGGCGTGGTAACTATGAATTAGTAGTCAATACCATGCAAATGAGGCAAGTAATACTGAATTGCAAATGCCTTTCCGGCATAAGACTGTACCACACAGCGTAGCAGTATAACATCGAGGAGTGGCCTGGAGGTATACATGACATCAACAGAGGGGTGTGCCACCGTAGCTGTAAGCACATTGGAGTATTGCTAATCCGGGCTGCCAGTTGCTAAGCAAAGCTGCAGGATAGAGGTGGGGATGTAGCCATAGCATTTCTTAGCTGAGAGCACACAAGGTGACCGAAAGCACATGTGTACGAGGATGACAACGTGCTCGAAACCCGGTAAACAGCAGTGCGCGGCTCGCACCACAGCTGAAACAGGAAGGTTATGGGAAGACAATAAGGAAATGCTGTAGTAGGGTAATTGGAGTAAAACTGAGTAATTAACACCTATTAACTCAGAAGAAATTTCTACCAGGAACAGCCAACCAGTAAAAGAACACAAAAACAAAATCTGTTCACTGCTATAGCATGGAAATATGCACCGGCACCAATAGCAAACAATAGTCCATTTATTAGAAAAAATAAAACGTAGACATAATCAGTTTTCAACATAAAAGTTAAGCGCTTTCATCTACTCCTTCATAGACTTCATCAGAACTATTAACTCACAGTGGGCCATTGACGGTAGCTAACAAGGCTGCTAGCAGCAACCTGCAGAACAGGAAAGGGGAGGCACTGGATTGCAAAGAAAAGAGAACTGTCACAGCAGAGCAAAGCAAACCTGTAGTAGATCAGCTATAGAACACATTTCGCAACACAATCCTGGGTTGGGAAAGTACAAAGCAAGAAAGCAGGCTGCTGGATGCATGCCTGACAATGGGAAGGGAATCGGTTTGAAAAGCAAAGTCAAGGGCAAGAGGTGATCCATGGCAGTCAAATGTAATTCAACACCAAAGGCACCACAATAGCAGTACCTGTGGTAAAACACATAAGTAAGATACCCTGCAGCTAGGATTGTACATACACATCCTATGACATCATCAGCTTCCAAAGCACAATAGTATAAAGTGTAAAGGCACCTCACACACACTTGTGTATTCCCAAACACTGCACCATTGGTGTAAACAGATGGGGAACTTTTACAATGTACATGTTGGGAGCTGCCATAGCTGTGATTCATCAGCATGTGTTGGAGACTGAAGGTGGTGTGGAGGATGATGCTGACAACCACCTCAGGCACCGGAGAAGGAGAAGAGTGTTAAGACCAAGGGTAACCTACCAGGGGCTAGATGATCTGGAGATAGTAGAGCATTACAGGGTGGACAGGGACATCATACAGCAAATCATTAAGCTGTGCCAGCCATGCCTCAGAGCCAGAAACAACAGAGGGGAACCCATCCCAGTGAACACAAAGGTATGTGTAAGCTTGAGAATACTAGCCACAGGTACCTTTCAAAGGCCAACTGGAGACATCATGGGGATCTCACAGGCATCAGCATCCAGGGTGCTCCACCAGTTCTTAGATGCCATGTTACCACATACCAATGAGCATATATGCTTCCCCCAAACTCAGGAGTGTGGCAGACTACCCAAAGGTACTGGGTGCAATAGACTGCATGCATATACATATCAAGTCACCACCCGGTGAGCATGGTAGGCGCTACATAAACCGCAAGGGATACCACTCCATCAACTGTCAGGTCATGTGCAATGCCCAGGGCATTATCATGGATGTGTGTGCTGGCAGCCCTGGAAGCTACCATGGCTCCCACATCTGGCATGCCTCACAGCTGTACCAGGTATTTGTCAGGGGGGACATCCCATATGGCCACCTTGTGGGGATGCTGGCTATGCACTGGAGCCATGGATGATGACTCCCATCAGAAATACATACATACCCATGCAAGAATGCCATAATGAGGCACACGCACAAACCAGAATCATCATAGAGCGTGTGTTTGGGATGATAAAATCACGGTTCCATTGCTTGGACATATCTGGTGGAGCCTTGCAGTACTCTCCAGGCACGTGTGCCCACATCTTCATAGTATGTGCAATGCTACATAATATGATCCTGCGGAAACAGCTGCAGCAGGGACATAACGGTGAAGGCCCTCACAGCCCACCACAATTGCCAAGGGTACCACAGGCACAGAGGGATTCAGACCATGAACACCCTGTGCCAGCCCCAGTAGGCAGACGGAGGCGTGCCCAATATGCCCATGCCTTGGCAAAGAGGGAACGTATAGCACATACACTGACAGTGTAGGTCCTTACGGACTGACACACTTCTCCACCTGCACACAAAGTAAAATGGATAGCACACACACATGAACACCTGTAAATTGTCATGTATAGGTGGTCTACTGTGTGCATCCTACATAGGCAGCACTCAACTATTGCACACACAACTGCTATTGGCACAAGGTAAGTCAATACCTGAGCAGTAAATTAAGCTAACAGCATGTGTCAATACTGTATGTATAGGTTCCTAGGTACATCGGTAGGTACATGCCTAATTGTCAGAGGCCATTCATAAGCCTAGCCAAAATGTATCTGCTATCGCCACCCCATTGATTAACTAACTGTCCCTCTGTGGAGCAGAGCCAATTACGGGATCCCTGGGGGTGTAACCACTGTTCCCCACCCACACTGCAAGGATTCCCTGGTGTGTTAATGAGGGGCTCCATATAATGTAATCAGGGATGTAGTTCCAAAGCATCAGGTATCTGTCACCCCAGCATTCTCCAGTTATGGTTGTGGCAAGGTGTAGCACATTACAGTGTGTGGCTCACTGTGACATGGATTCCCATAGCTGGAGCACATCCATTAAGCATCACTTGGACATACCATTCATAGGTATCATCCATATGTAAACTAACTGAGTTACACATTTGTTTGCAGTAAGGAGGAACAGCCGTAGTACAGTCTACATACTAAACACCATAACACTTGTACATATCCCAGATGCCCCAATGGTAAAGCCACTGACTGTCTTGTGCATGGTCCCGGTTCCATGACCTGCAAGGGCTGTTACGTAATTCTGATGTCCTGAATAATGGATGTTGGATGCAGGTCATTAGAGCATGTTTAAGCACATGTTAGCGGGTTTTTGCGTCGGTAAGTGCCGGTAAGTGTCGTTTAAACATGATTACATGGATATGCGCAACACAGGTCTAACCTTTGATGAATATCATGCAGATCACGGGCAAAGCTGCCCAGAACCTCTGAAATGTGCGTTATTTACCCTTGTACTAATAGTGCCTGCTCTGAGAGGTAAAAAGACCACTGCCAAGAGTAGAACACACAACCATGTACACAATCTTCACAATAACCTACCACTAAGCTACCTGAGATGTACCAACAGCAGGTGTGTATTGTGGCAGGTTAAAACACAAAAGGGCGGAGTTTGGGAAATAGTATACACCGCCATGTACCCAACGAAAGGTGTATTCTCTCTCTATCTATCTCTCTCTCTCCATATATATATATATATATATATATATATATATATATATATATAATATAGAGAGAGAAAGGGTGATAGGATATATGTCAATATATATGGATATACATATATATGCAAATATATAGATAGGTTAACAACATCTACACAACCATGGAGGTATATATAAAGAGGATACTACCAAATACCGAATGGTTTACATACTGACACGCGTAATCACGAGGCTTAAATACCAAAAGACCACAGTACTGGAACACTAGAACCGTGAGTACTATTATCACAATTTTAAGGGACATTTAGTTAGTGCTTCTGGTGCTGCGGTCCAGGTAGGTACTGTGTTTAATTGTGTTTCTGATTGCAGCAGTGTGTGTAAGTGTGTGTTCTGAGTGTGGTGTGTGTTTCCGGGGGACTGTAATATGTGTGTATGGGTTTGCTTCGTGTGTCTGTTTGTGCTATCTCGGAGGAAGATTATTACAGTAGGTGTGGTGTGGGGAGCACAGCCACCCACATGGGGTGTGTATGGGGGCATGGCCACCTGGCCATACATAGTGTAGGATGGTTTGTTTGGATGTGATGGGTAGCAGTGTGTCTGTGTGTGCGTGTGTGTGTTCTGTGTTTGTGTTAGTTCCGGGAGTTTGACTGTCGCGAGTTTGAGTGTTCGGTATTGTGGGGTTTGGAGTCTGGGAATGGTAATGTGGTCGTTGGAAGTGTGTGCATTCCTGAATTCATAGGTATGCCGTATACAGCGGTTGAAGTCTTCAAATGTGTGCATAACATGGACCATAGCAATCACACATTCCGCCACGACCAAACATTATGAACAAAGGATATGGAGAGTATATATGTCTATACACTATTACAAATATGTGCTATGGACATGAGCCAAAGATAGGGTTACCACCTGTCCCACCTTGCGAGGGGCAGTCCCTCTATGTGCGGTAGTGTCCTGACCAAAATGAGTACAAATACTAATGTCTTACAATCTCAAGACATCTGCCATGTTCCATATTTAATGCAATTGTTGCATAAAATAGTCATCTGTATCTAAAATAGCTACATGTAACAAGAAACAGGATAAGCAAGTAAACCGCTGCAAGAATATAAGCTTTTATATAGGCATATATGTAAAGTTCTATACTTTGTACTGACCGTGGGTATGTGTCGGCCTCTAAAGTCTGATGTGTGTCCTGCAAATGTCCCACTATGGCCATTTGAAAAGGTGGCAACCCAAGCCAAAGAGGTTCAGTCACCAACACAACTCCAATGAGTGCAAATATCTGTGACAGAAATACACGAGACAGCTTTATTTTTGAAGGGATTGAAGGACCAACATCACCTGCATGCTATACAGGAACCAAATAACAATGGCTTAATGAATAAGCCTGCAATTACCATAGTATTAGTCTACTAAAGGATAGGTCTTCAGATAGGGAAGGAGCCCTCACACACATATCGAATATGTATAAATGCAGTTTCTACACACCTGCATCTGCTATGTACACCCACCTGCATCTCCCCCACACCCGAAACAATTGCAATACACACTGTAATAACATCACAAACATCCACTCACTCTATGACATCTGCAGAAGCCTTACCATACCTTGTAAGAGACACACTATAATGGCCCTATGTGAAATGATTGCTGTTGTACAATGGAACAGACACCAACGTTACAGGGTTGGTTGCAATAATCCTGTGTCAGAAGGCTGATATAACAGCTAGACTCACATGTAGAACTACATCCTCTAGCCTTTACACACAATCCACGGGGGCCATGAAGTTAATATATCTCTGTGTGTCTCCATATGGCTGTTGCAATTCATCACAAACAACACATCCAGGCCGTCTTCCTCAAAGGTAGGGCAAAGGGACAACGGCCAAGTGGAGTATTCAATTATACAACACTGTTACCATGTCATTGGCTAATGGAGTAGCTGCACAGCTGATGCGCATGTAATCATCTACTCCGGAACACCAATTGGTGGCAGGATACCACATGTTACTGATATCTAAGTATAAAAGGATGGCTTGTCATACATTCAAACCGTATGTACATACGAGAAAAACGTTACAACAGAAAATGAATAGGACTCATATTATCATCAACTCGGGATACTAATAAGGTATGTAGAAAACTCAGTATGTTAGTGTATGTAGTACCTGTTCTGTATTAATTAAAGTGTACGCAATGCATATAGTGGGAAAAGTTATTATGTAGTGATGTATTGTTGAGCATAGTAACGGTCATAGAAATTCTGCGTACTGCTGTGGGCCACGAGGTAAACACCTCATACACCACAAGGGATGCTATATAAATACTTTAAACACAACAATTCCACTCCAGCTGCTGTCAGTGGCAGGGTTTGTCCAACAAGTACATGCCATAACAGGGGATAGTATATGTTGATATACTGTAACAGTAGGCATCTGTATAGGCGTATAACAGAATAACATGTCTAAGGTGGTCCTGCTGTGCAATTATGATTTGCATTGTGGGATATTGTGGCAAAAATGTGAAATGTACAGTATTATAAGTAGATATGTCTAACATTTTACATAGCATTACTGTTATGTTATGCAAACATCAGGTATGTCTATTGGCATGTACAATACACAATAACAGGATACATATGACTTGTAGTCACCAGATGGTGTATCAGCATGATAGCTAATTGAAATGGAAGAGATAGTCAATTATCCATGCACAAAGGACATGCAATAGCTTCATAGGTTCATAGTTAGGTACTATGCTGTCTGGCCAAGGCCATTCGTAAGCCTAACTACAGTGTTTTCACTTGCAGCATCTCCCTAGGTTAGTGTCCTGTGCCTGTGAATGGCAGAGCCATTTGTTTCCTCCGCCTCTGTACAGCAGAGCCACTGCAGTGATCCCTGGTGTACATGTCTGTCGCCCATCCACCCATCAAGGTATCTCTTGAAAAGTGCTAGTGAGGGTCCCTGCCTGATGTACATAGGAATCATGTTCCAAAGCATGGTGAGTGTCCGGGTCAGGAATGTATCCCTCCAGCACGTCCTAGTCATTGTTACATTTAGGTACATATCCCAGAGCATGTGGCTCTCAGTGGCTTTTGCTTATGTGGAGCATATCCAACAATATTGTTTTGGACATGGGCCTTGTATGTTCAGCAGAGATCACCTCTGAGTATGCGGTATGCAAACGAGTACAGTTGGGGTGTCTGCAGTTGGGCTGCATACGTCATCCTTCAGAGGTCAGTATTCCTCTTAGTGTGGTAATGTTGTGGTACTTAAAGTCATTGCTGTTGTCTCATAAGGTACATCCCAAATGGGGTATTGTACCCTTTAATGTGTTTCATAAGTCATGAGTAGAGGGGCATAATGGCTGCCTTTGTTCTGGCTACAAACGCATTGCAGATTAAGGTGGCCACATAGAAGGATATCCACACCACCTTGGCAATATGGTTATCAAAGGAGTGAATGTTATCTACTTGGGTTCTAAGATCCCTTATTACATCTTATGTATGTAGGGGACTACCACCTATGTGATAGTCCGCGGGTGATTGGTGTAATCCAAAAGGGATGTCTATGCATCTTGTGGCATGCAGCTTGAGGCTATGTTATTGACACCAGGTATCCGTCCCAGTGACACCCTTATGAAGGGTGTCTTTATCAGCTGGGGAATCAATCATGTCCCCTAGTTTGCAGTCATCTGCAAACCTATTCAGGGTAAGTCCTCCTGTGCTAGCCTGTACCTGAGAGAAGCATATACCGAACTTGAGGGGTCCTATGACCGAGGACCGGGGGACGCCAATTGTAACCGATTTACAGTAGGAAGTAGGGTATGCTAGCCTCGCTGTGTGGGTTCTGTCCGTGAGCCATTTTGCATAACATCTCATGACGTAGGGGTTAATGTGCAGGTGGATGTGTATGTTGCCAATACCAGAATGGGGAGCGGTGTTGAAAGCCTTTGAGAGGTCAAGGTAGGCTGTGTGGACCTCCTTACCCTCATCTACTGCCTTGGTAACTGTCTCAAAGGACTCCACCAGGTTTAGGAGGCATGGTCTGGCCCTAACAAATCCAAACTGGGTGGGATCAAAGGTTTGGAGGCCACCAATCTCTCTGTGAATGAGATCCATGATGATGTGCTCCATAGCCTTGCAGAACAGTCTAGTCAGGTGTATGGGGAAATAGTTCCCCTGGTCCACTGCGGTGCCACCTTTGTGGAGTGTGATAATGGTTGCTGTGTGCCATTCAGGTGCCACAATGCCTGATGCAAGGCTATTAGTGAATATGGTGCCCAAGTGGGGAGCCATTTAATTCTGAAGTTCATGGAAATCACAGCCTGGGATGTTGTATGGTCACATGGATGCTGTGTTCCTGGCTTTAGAGAGTGTAGCTTTGAACTGCATAGTTGTGATCACATATACTCTGCATCATTCCTGTATGGGCCCTTTAGGGTGTGAGGGGGTGTATAGTTAGCACTGAACCTATCTGCCAAAATGTTGCCAATATCAGTCGGTGCTGTAATGTTCATGCCTTACTGCTATATGTCAGAGCAGATGTGGGTATCGCCATCGAGAGTAGTGACATACCCCTAGAATGCTTTGTGGTAGTCCTTGGAATTAGTCGTGGTAATGTTTATGCAGCTAGCTTTGGAGGATGTGATAAGGGATCTCAGATTCTTACTGAGGCTGACCAGGGAGCTCCTCCACTCATGGGATCATACTCTACTTTGCAACAGTCTCCTCCTTCTGTAGTACATTATGTCCATGGCAGTGGACCACCAGAGTGGCGTCCATTTTCTGGTGGGTACCATCATGGCTCTGTTTGGGATAGCATGATCCATGCAGTTGTGTAAGTGCGAATTAAGTGTAGTTTTGTATTATTCAGCAGTTGTAACTGTATTGTCCATCTGCATGGGTGTCATGACGTTTACTACTGCTGTCATAAGAAGCCTGAAGTTGGCTTTGTAGAAATATTGTACAGTGTTTTCCATAAAGGGTGTGGTGCCGGAATGTGGATAACAAGGGTGATTAGCGTACGTTCGGATCTGATCAACGAGGAGATAACCCCAGGTGAGGAACACCAGTTACACATGTTGGAAATGACCAGGTCTAGGATATTGTTGGCTCTGGTGGTGGTGTGGATAGGTTGATCCAGGCGATTGGAGGTTATGAATCCCAGAAAGCGTTGGCCTAATGTGTCGGTACATGAATAGGTATCCCAGTTAATGGTGGGGTAGTGTCAGTCGCACATCAGTAGTGTCTGTTTGAACCCTACTTTCCAGTACACCAAGAAGTGAGGACCGTTAACCGTGGGTTATGGTGTGGGATCTGTAGCAAGCTACAATTTGTATAGCAGTTATGGCCAGAGTTAGTTGCACTTGGATTACCTCTGATGCATTGTGCTAAGCAATCAGCCTGGAGGTGTGGATATCCTTGGGAAATATGGACACACCTCCACCGTGGGTGTTCTGGTCCTGGTTACATGACTGAAAGGCGTGGTATGAGTAATAGCCTGGTAGTGAAGGGGTGCTCTCAGGAGCCTGGAAGCAGGTCCCAGTCAATGCACAGATATCAAAGTGGTCCAGGTTTTGCTTGCCTGTTCCTGTTATGGTGGTGAATATGTTATTTGAACCGTGCATAAAACAGGCACTATAGGAGCAGCAAGAGCCTTAGCCATTATCCATAATCCCAAGGCCGACAGGTGCAGGCCATCTGTGCCAAAGCATTGTGTTCTGTCGACCATGTCATTCAAAGCAGACAGATACTGGATACTCTTGGAATGACACCAGAAGCATAGCCAATTGTTGAAGTAAATAATTTTGTCCTTGTACTGCATTATCAGTATGGACGATGGACGAATGCTACTCAGGGCTAGGGCGATACCTGCCTGGGCTACAAGATCGAAGATCTATTCAATGTCTCTTTACATGTAGTCCAGGAAGGTACATCTCAGGGCATTCACACTAACATGGAGAATGACACAGTCATATTGTACCTGTTGAAAAGTTACCTGAGTGCATAGGTTATGTTGCGGATCCTGTTACCTGACAGGCAGCTGACAGTAACTATCACCTTGTGTAGCCTGCTGAGTGGGACATCAGTGTGACCGCCTATAGAGTCACTTATGACTAGTGTGTTAGGTACATTATATTGCCCTATTGGCTGTGGTTGATGAGCACACTGAGTCTGTGGGCTTTAAGTAATTGGTGTTGTATTGGGGGATGGGGACTGCCTGCATTTCAGCTTTGGAGTTCTCTGTTGCCTAGACAGAGTAGTATTGAGAGGCTCTGCAAATGTTGTAGTCTTACTATGTGTGGCCTGTGGTGGTGGAGATCTAGTGAGACTATGCGATGAGTGTGGTGTGGTGCAAACATTTAACATCCCCACATGATTGTCAGGTTCAGTCTGGGTTGAAGAGAGCTGTACCTCTAGCATGGCTAGATATGTGCATCTCCCACAGGTTGTAGTGTTGTATGTTAGGAGGGGAGTATTGACTGTGTACACGAGACAATTTCCATATTGCCTCATGATGCCCATATTCATCATATAGACAGGAGATAACACTGGGAATTGACACTTGGACATGCCTGAATATTTAACTATGTCCCACTAGATATTTAAGGAAAGTGTGTACAAGAGCTGTTTTACTCTAAGCAAGTGGGAAATGTAAGTACAAACAGTGTTTACCTGTAGGTAATGAGGAGGATTGAGTGCAATAGTAATTAGTAGCGCATTAAGTGCTTATATGTTCTGAACAAGTGCTGAGCATGAATAAGCAATACAGGTAGGGTATTGGATAACATAAACACACTGCCCCCCAACAGGTACAGAATCGCATATCCATGAACACTACAGAGCCCCTGTAACCATAACTATGATGGTACAAGGTGCACTCAGGCTGCATGGGACCTGTCCACATCCCTGGTTGTATCATACACATATGGCAAAACAGTTTGCTCTACGCATACACATCATGTAAAACATAGCTTCATGTCTGTCTGTGAAAACACTGAATGGTGCACACCAACAGTTATCACAACCCACAAAGTGGAGACACCACTCATAATGGGAGGCACTGCACTACTACCCTGCTGAGTCTGGTCTGAAAGTCCATGAACCTTAATCAACGTATATGTTGTTAGCAGTACAGCTGTAGATGACAGTATGGTTGATTTCACATTGCATATCATACCTGTGACAGGTCATAGGACATCATCACCCATACTGTGTTCCACCTACACTCAGTATACTAGATGTACCTTTGTATGTCACAGGAATGTTCTGCCAGGGGACTGTTGACAGAACCAACACTACAAAAGGTGTCTGAGTAATATGAGCATATCACACCAGTGGCAGCTACAGGAAAACAGGGTTAATTTGTTGTACTCCCCCTCATTGTTTCCCGCCTTTACTGAACTAGAATAGTCCAGTCTTCAGGTATTGCTGATCTCTGGGCTGTGTCATAGTTCCTGGGTTGCCCATATCCTCATTTGGATAGGAGGAAGCTTCTTTGTTCACCAGTGAGAGTGGGGAGCTCTGAGCAGCCTATCTGTCCCTTGAGGAGTGGTTCCAGCCCAGTGACCTGTAGCTTATGGGCCGTTTTGGGCCATTTCCTATCTCTTTCTAACCCCCTGCTTTAACGCCAGCTTTAGCGCACTTTTGCGCTTGTAATTTAAAGTTTGTCCTGTGTTTTGCATTTACCTGTTGAGGCTACACACTCAAGTACGCTAGCCTGTGTTACATATTTACTGCATTTTCCTGCTATTTGTTGAAAAAAAGAAAAAAAAATTATCCTTGTTTCCCGTCTTTCCTGTCCTAGAGTAGTCCAAATACAGGCTTTGCTGTATTCTGGACTTTTGGAAAGTTCCTGTGTTGCCCATTTCCTTTCTTGGATGGAGGGAGGTTTCTTTGTTCACCAGTGGCAGTGGGGAACTTAGAGCAGCCTATCTATCCCTGGAGGAGTGTTCCCAGCACAAAAATCTGGTAGTCTATTGGCCGTTTTGGGCTAATTTCTAGCTCTTTCAAGTCCCCCTGTATAAAACCCGCTTTGGCGAGGTTTTTGCAATTGTTACTACTCAGCCAAGCTCCTTTTGGTCCGGCAGAGTGGTGCTAGCAGCAGAGAGGCCAAAAGAGCGACTGCTAACCTGATAAAAGTGTTTTTTTCCTGCTACTATCTGGGCAACTGTCCGATCTAGCTAAACTGCAAGTATTTCTGCTTCTTGAACTGTTTTAAACTGTTTAAAGTTGTTTTAGCACCTGCACTTTTAAAGTTTGTCCTGTTTGTTGCATTTACCTGTTGAGGCTACACACTCAAGGGTGCTAGCCTGTGTTACATATTTACTGCATTTTCCTGCTATTTGTTGAACAAAAGAAAAAAAAAAATATCCTTGTTTCCCGTCTTACCTGACCTAGAGTAGTCCAAATACAGGCATTGCTGTATTCTGGACTTTTGGAAAGTTCCTGTGTTGCCCATTTCCTTTCTTGGATAGAGGGAGGTTTCTTTGTTTACCAGTGGCAGTGGGGAACTTAGAGCAGCCTATCTATCCCTGGAGGAGTGTTCCCAGCACAAGAATCTGGTAGTCTATTGGCCGTTTTGTGCCAATTTCTAGCTCTTTCAAGTCCCCCTGTATAAAACCCGCTTTGGCGAGGTTTTTGCGCTTGTTACTACTCAGCCAAGCTCCTTTTGGTCCGGCAGAGTGGTGCTAGCAGCAGAGAGGCCAAAAGAGCGACTGCTAACCTGATAAAAGTGTTTATTTCCTGCTACTATCTGGGCGACTGTCCGATCTAGCTAAACTGCAAGTATTTCTGCTTCTTGAACTGCTTTAAACTGTTTAAAGTTGTTTTTGCACCTGCACTTTTAAAGTTTGTCCTGTTTGTTGCATTTACCTGTTGAGGCTACACACTCAAGTGCGCTAGCCTGTGTTAAATATTTATTGCATTTTCCTGCTGTTTGTTGCAAAAAAAAAAAAAAAGTTATCCTTGTTTCCCATCTTTCCTGACCTAGAGTAGTCCAAATACAGGCTTTGCTGTATTCTGGACTTTTGGAAAGTTCCTGTGTTGCCATTTCCTTTCTTGGATAGAGGGAGGCTTCTTTGTTCACCAGTGGCAGTGGGGAGCTTGGAGCAGCCTATCTGTCCCTAGAGGAGTGTTCCCAGCACAGGAATCTGGTAGTCTGTTGGCTGTTTTGGGCCAATTTATAGCTCTTTCAAGTCCGCCTGTATAAAACCCGCTGTAGCGCGGCTTTGCGTGATTTTGTGCATAGCGAGGCATCGAGCAGCGCCGCTTATTTGGGTTTGAGCCTTGGAACTGATCTAGTTCTCATAATAAACACCCTATTCCTACGCTAAAGCCTAGCACTTGCTCACTAAAGCAATTATATAAGTCAGCACTAAAAATTAAAAGCACTACACCCTCACAAACTCCCTTGAGTAACTTGTTCCCCATTGGCCCTTTTTTCAATTATAAAGGAATTCCCAATACTATTCTAGCATGTCCAAAGGTCAGTTGTCAATCTCCTCTCCGGTCCAGCTGGTGAACCTGGGAATCTTGAGGCAATGTTACAACTGCCTAATGTACACAGACAACCCTCTCCTCCTCCCAACAAATTCCAACACATGTGAGAGATGCAACCATATAGCCAAACTGGAGGCTAAGCTCTCTCAACTCAGTACTGGCGTAACCAGTCAGGAGGAGAAGGAAACCACACTCACTACAATTCCAGTCTCACATAGACCTACCACAGCAAACCAAACACATAAACACACAAAAACATACTTGGAGGCTATAAATAAAAATCTGCCTAAGCAGCAGAGACCTCCAAAGCAGACACCCAAGCAACCGCTACCCCAAAACAAAACACGTGCAACACATAGCTCACAAAGCCAGTGTGCCGAACAGTCACAGCCCTTAAGGCTAAACAACACACCTGATACACTTGTAATAGGTGACTCTATCGTCAGGCACACTGACGTCCCGCTCAACAGGCTGAACAAGGAGAAGGTCACGGTGAGCTGCCTGTCGGGCGCTAGGATCTGCCACATAACACAAGCACTCAGGTCACTCCAAGGCAAGTACAAATATGATTCAGTCATTGTCCATGCTGGTGTGAATGACCTGAGACGTACCTCCCTGGACTACATGAAAAGAGACATAGAGGAGCTCTCTGAGCATGTAGCCCAGGCCAGTATGACCCTGACCTTGAGTAGCATCTTACCCTCACCAAGAATGATGCCACAGTATGAAGACAAGATTATCAATTTCAACAATTGGCTTAAGTATTGGTGTCATTCAAAGGGGATCCAATGCCTGTCAGCCTGGGATGACATGCTCGACAAGCCACGATGCTTCGCTAGGGACGGCTTGCACCTGTCACCCTGGGCTTTCGGATATTGGCAAAGGCTCTTGCTACCCCCATAGTGCCTTTTTAGGCAAGGCTCAAAGACAAACCCACCTCCATAGGTATCACAAGGGATAAGAAACTAAGAGTAATGCTACTCAACGCCAGAAGTCTAAACCTCAAGATGCACGCACTCGAAACTCTCCTTAGCATGGAGAACATCGATATCTGTGCAGTAACAGAAACCTGGTTCAAGGCTCTCGAGAACACCCCAGCACTACCAGATTATACCTCATACCATGCTTTTCAGCCCCAAAACTTGGACCGAACCACAAAAGGAGGGGGAGTATCAATATTCGTCAAAAATACCCACACCTCCAGGTTGATGGCACAGCACGAAGCATCAGAGACTATCCATGTGCAACTAACAGTGGGTAAAACTGCCTTCCAGTTTATAGCCTGCTACAGACCACCCTTCCAAACCCAGGAACCCAACTCGGCCTTCCTGAGAACACTGGAAAATATGAAGGTCTCTCCAAACACCATTATATTGGGTGACTTCAACTACCCAACCATAGACTGGGAGCATTACTCTAGCTCCAACACCCTAGCCCAAAGGTTCCTAGAATTTATAAACTCAAATGCTATGGAACAACTTTTTACCACTCCCACAAGAGGGGAAAACATACTGGACCTGATCATCACCAACATGGGGACTCTATGCTCCAGACCAGAAGTGTATCCCTCACTGGTAAGATCAGACCATAAACTAATCTCACTGGATATTCACATCCCGACCCCACCCCATGCCCAGAAAACCACAGTGAAAAACTTCTCTAAAGCAAATTTCACACTCCTCAAAACCGAGGTAGAATCCTTCAAAGCCCCGGCCTGTGGATATCTGCCCAGACCACAAAATCCTTTATAAACGCATTCTATGAACACCTTCAGGAATGCATGGATCATGCAATCCCAAATAAAACCAAGACCCAATCCTCCAAAGGCAGACGTCCTGTCTGGTGGACCCCAGCCATAAACAAACTATACAATAGAAGGAGGAAGCTACTACATGTCAGAGCAAAATCCCAAAAAGGGAAGGCGTCTCTGATCAGTATTAGCAAAAAACTACGGGCACTCATAAAATCGTCTAAGGCCAGCTTCGAGAGAAAAATTGCACATGACACTAAGGATAATCACAAGGCTTTCTTTAGTTATGTTAGGAACCTGGGTGGGAATTCCCAGATATGCTCAGAATTAGTCCAAAATGACAAAAAATACACCGAACCCACAGACTTTGCCAATATCCTAGCTGACAGGTTCAGCGCAAACTTCTCCCTCCCCTCCCCACCAAAAGGGCTAATATCTATCCCAGCAGAGTGCTGCCCCCCTCACATCTCAGATGCTCAGGTAAGAGCTGCCCTCTCCAAAGCAAGAAACACAGCATCAATGGGACCAGACGGTGTCCCGGGCTGCGTCCTACATGAACTCCAAGAAGAGCTAAACCCAAACCTAAAACTACTGTTCAATGTCAGCCTTACTACAGGATATGTACCCAAAGAGTGGCGTACAGCAACAGTGGTCCCTCTCCACAAAGGTGGTGCCTCAATGGATCCTGGAAACTATCGCCCCATAAATCTCACTAGCTTGGTCTGCAAAGCTATGGAAAGGATCATCATGGACCTTATAAATAAAGATATTGGGGACCTACAGACACTGGATCCTACCCAGTTTGGCTTTGTTAAGGGCAGATCCTGCCTCTTAAACCTGGTCGATTTCTTTGAAACAGTCACCAAGGCCATTGACAAGGGGAAGGTGGTCCACACAGCCTACCTGGACCTCGTAAACGCCTTTGATACAATACCCCACTCGGGCATTATAGATAACCTCACCAGCTTAAATATAAACCCCTATGTCACTAGATGGGTTGCAAACTGGCTCAAGGACAGAACCCACATGGTTAGAATAGCTGGAGCCATGTCAGACTCCAAACCAGTTACAAGTGGCATCCCACAAGGCTCAGTCTTGGGACCTCTCTTGTTCGGTATATATTTCTCGGAGGTACAGGCCAACATGGAAGGACTGTGGCTGACCAAGTTCGCAGATGACTGCAAACTGGGCACCATAATAGACTCTCCAGCCGACACAAGCATCCTCCAAAAGGGCCTCATAGAAACAGACAACTGGTGCCAGAGCCATGGCCTCAAGCTAAACGCCAAAAGTGTATAGTCATCCCTTTGACAAAAACAAAGTGCCCACAAATTACCACATAGGTGGTAATCCATTAAGTACAGAAGAAGTAATTAGGGACCTGGGGACCCAAGTTGATAGCAATCTCTCATTTGACAACCACGTGGCCAAAGTGGTTAGAAAAACATTTTATATAGCCCACCTAATCATGAAGGGATTCACATCTAGATCAGGGGAGGTCATCGTGCCTCTTTACTCATCCCTCATCAGGCCCATAATTGAGTACAATGCCCCTTTTGGGATGTACCTTGCCAGACACCTGCAGCAACTGGAAAGACCCCAAAAGTACCTCACCAAGAGGATCAAGGGGATCAAACAGATGCCGTATGCTGCCCGGTTAAAGAAACTCCAGCTCTACTCAGTGGCATACCGCCTGCTCAGAGGCGATCTATGCATGACGTATAAAGCCATGTCCAACCCGGAATTAATGGACATACTGCACCTCAGAAAATCCAAATCCCATCGAGTTACGCGCTCGAGGGACTTAAACCTCAGCATTGAAATAAATAGGACATGCTGGAGGGACAGATTCATAACCCAGAGGCTCCCTTCACTCTGGAATAAAATCCCAGTCCAGGTTAGGCAGAGTCCCTCACTGACTCTCTTCAAGAGGAATCTTGATGAGTGGATGGGAGATCGTAGGTTTACCCCGGGTATCACTTCTGTGTCACTGTTAGACAGAGGCACAGTATACTAACCTCAAAAAAGGGCATAGCAAAATTAATTTAAAATGTGTGGCGAAAGCCATACACACTCTGGCTAGGTTTATAAATGCCCTAGGGCAGATAGCCTAGTATGAACCTATGAACCTATACCACACAGATAAATGGGAGGCATCTGCCTATGTAAGTATGTGAATGGCTATGACCTAGGAGCAATAGCTGACTCAGTGTTGTGGACAACATACAGAAGGGGCTTTGTGGGTGAGGTGTGTGACATATGTACACAATCTGACAGCTGCATATTGCATTGTCATTGCTAGGTTACTAACCCTGTACCTATGAACTACCACTTAGGCAGTGGTCAACATAATGGACACTGTGTATAAGGGATGCTGCTGTGCAGTTTACCTCCCTGAGCTAGTGACATCACCAAGCCTATTAGGTAGTCATAAGAGGCAGCCCTAGTCATGACAGGGTGCCATCCATGAACATGGAGATCATTGTACAGCCATACTCATCACTCAAGTGACCGATATCGGATCACATATCCCCTTTAAGGGGTATTGGCCATGTTTGAATGGGCAACACCAGCCTTCACAATCCTCATCTCCATTATGTAGCATGATGCCTACCCTGCATAAAGACATGTCCAACACTGTGATGTTGGACATGCTACACGTACATATCCTGATCTGAAATACATACGTCATGGACATCTGCAAGGATCGCCACATGCTAGACAGATCCTTGTGCCATACACGTTACATTCTCCTGCCATACTATGCAACCCCTGTCCAGCAAAGCTGCACATTTCACCTCTTGCAGACATGGTGTGATGACCGCATGGTAGATGTGTCATTAACCATGTGGATCAGTTATGTGGCACTGCTTCACCTGGCGCTGGAAACATGACTGTCGGCTACAACTAGGTAACCTTACATCCTAGGCTCATATATGGCCCAGGCCATACAGACTACTAGATGACCTTGGCCGTACATGCTATAGATGATAACCATCCCTGCAAATACCATCAGGCTAGCCAATGTCCCATGTGTATCACATGTGCAACACAGGCGATACGTGGCAGGATGTTGAACTGCTGTACAGTGCCGTATAGATGTATATGGCAAAACACATGCATGTAAAGGCTTCCGTGTGCATGTCTGTTAAGGCAGTGTATGTGTTGATATGTGACATATACACAGCATCAAGGTCGATAGCATTAATGTGGACACATCCAGGCATGTGCTGATAGTAAGAACACCAGTACAGGTAAACAGACATGCCCACATCAAGACAGCATCCACATGGAGTATAAGCAATGTAATCAGGTGACACACATATATGGTGATAATATCCAATCCCCATTGGGTGTCACATGTGTGTGTCACAAACATGTCAATGGTGTCAGTGTCACGAAGATTTGCAAAGACAACTGGTTATATGTAATAAATGTGATACACATTTATGTGCAGCTGTATCTCTGTGCATCTCTGAGATACTGTGACCTGTCTCCATCATTATGTCTTCCAGATATGCCATGAACAAGGCTCCCAGCCTATACTCGCTTGGAAGATGAGGCCCTTATACCTTACCTCCAAGACAACTATGATGTCCTGTTTAGCCATGTGCCACAGGATGCACAGCAGCGGGATGACCTGTGGCACGAACTTCGCAGGAGGATTAACCGCACATACCAGCAGGTGCACAGACACTGCACGGACCTGATCAGATGTGCGAAACAGCATGCGAATGCAATTGCCAGGGAACAAGGTGCAACAGGTGGTGGGCCACCAACCCAGCCCTCACTCACATGTACCGAGGAGCTACTGGCCAACCTGGGGACACTGTCAGAACAGCATCCACAAACCTTAGCCGACATCATGGAGGTGGGTGTCTCTCAACCACCGAGCCTGGAGTTGCCTGGTAAGTCACTACTGCACATATAACTATTATATCCCATATAGTTGCATGTGTCACTGTACAATATGTAATGTAACATCATATGCAAGGCATGTATACACACATGCCGCATACTATAGTATGCTACTCTGTGTATGCACACATGTGCATACTCCGTAGTATATCCTATTGTACTGGTGAATGTGTTAACATGCACATTGTACCCTGTAGCTGTCATAAAGGCATGGATAATGATCATACTGCTGTGTCACCCCTATATAGGTACCTCTGGTGTTCCGCTGAGACAGCAGGCCGTTGCAGGTGAGACAGTTATAAGTATCAGGAATGTTAATGCACAGATCTATTTGCCATGTGGCCACTTAACACATGTACACAAAATGTATGTTCCGGTCACAATATACAGGTCGCATCTGCAATCCATCACACTGGCTACCCATGTGCAATACTTACAAACTAAGTGAAACACCGACATGAAACCTCAGAAACTGTCATTGCTAGATGCATGGACAGCTGTGCATACAATGGTGGAGGTGTTGTTCAATGTAGGAACATGTACTACACATCAGAACTACACATGTGGGGTACACAAACAGTACTACTCAGTGAGCTGGAGTATGGGCAGCCCACAGGATTCACCATTGTGGATTATGCCCCTGCTATGAGTGCACACATTGTGATGTGCCATCTGACATGCCCATGACATGTAGTGGGCAGGCTGCAACATAGTCTCACTATCCCATAAAACATACCCCACATACCAAACATACAACCCTTTGTCTGCATAACCCTGTGGACAGTGGAGTATATGACATCTATGGGTGTATGTCATATGGGACAACACAGACATGTGAGATAGATGGCCATCACAACCATTTGGCCAACACATGTTCACACATGGCCATGGAGGATGGCCAGAGACATGTAGCAACATACAGTAGATGTGATGTGTTTTGTGTGTACACCCTGTTGTACATTGGCTACACATGGTCCAACTATAGCCTTTGTTGAATGGTTATATTGCAGATGTGGAACACTGGACATCCTACAAGCCTGTGCACAGCTTGTGGAGGCTTAACTTTATTCGACCACATAAGATGTGTTAAACATCATGACTGTGTCACAGCATGACAGTAGTCACCTGTACAGCATCCACATACATACACAGAAAACCACATCAGGCCACAGATACAGTAAATTTCCCTTGCTGCTGTTGGACATCACTGTCAGCTGTGCACCTCATGTGTGTGATACACAAATGTCATTTGGGACATGGCGTATTGACAAGTCTGCCATGTGTACACATGGTTGCCAGGCAGCTAAAATATGTTTGCAGATGTGCAGGAGTGTCATCCGCATGCCCTTTGGTGACCTGTGACACACAATCCACATCATGGTTTACTGTGTATACACCTCAGCAATGTGGATCACAATCCACAGTATATATGTATTGTGTATGCACACAGTCATGGCTATGCACTGTGTCTGTAATTCACACTGTATAGCAATAGAGACGCCTCATGATTCCATGCAATGGCACTGTGTCTGTACGTCACACTGTATAGCAATATAGATGCCTCATAATAACCTTCAATGGTCATGCACATCTGCTAAATGTGCATTTTATCTGTAGGGCAGACAGACAACACTGCAATGTGACACCATTACCCCACTGTATATGTGACAGGACACCATTGTGTTAAACATGTATGCATGTCAATGCACACGTCAGCAGATTACATGTCATATTACATGTTAATGTCAAGGTCATATGCCACACATTAGCCATGTGTACTGTTAACCTGTGCTGGTCCGCATGGTGTAACTCAGGGATGCATGCTTACTACCATGATTGTGTGAAATGCATGGCTTCTGCTATGACACATGCTTGCTGTTGTGTGCAACCCAGGGATGTATGATAACTATTACTATTATTGTCTGAGCTGCATGCCATCTGCTGTAGCACATGCATCACATGCTGTATCACATGCATGTGTGTATCACTGTGTGTGTGTGTGTGTGTGTGTGTGTGTGTGTGTGTGTGTGTGTGTGTGTGTGTGTGTGTGTGTCTGTATTGTAATGTAGAGTCTTTGTTTTACTTCACAGGTGATGTAGGTGTGTTACCCTCCTGCGGTCCATCTGAAGTTAGTGTCCACACAGACTCTAGCAGTGATGAGAAACATATGCTTGAGGCACAGGCAAGGTTGTCAGGGGCTAAATCTGTGCCATTGGTTGCCATTCCACCTATATTCCCCTCATCCCCACACACAGATCTTATGCCAACACATACCCCATCACCAGTGGCCATAGAGGAAGGACAGTTAGCATGTGGTAGCTTGGAACAGGAAAATGTGGTGGCTATGGAAGGTGTGTATTCACACCATGGTGTCAGGCAAATGACTGGAGATGGGCCACACAGGCATGTGGCCAGTGCTGCTCATAGGAGGACCTCTGGCCATCATGCCCCTGCAGGACAGAGCACAGCAGCTGGTGTCACCAGACGCATGTTTCAGGCTGTAATGGTTGTACAGACACATGCTGAATGGCAGAACAGAGAAGGGCATAGTCTTCAGAGGGCTGCTATCCATTCTTTAAATGACAACATCCAGGCACTGGCAAATGCTCAACAGCAGATTGCTGAGGTTTTGGACAGACGATTGGGTGACAAGTTTGGAATCCTTGACCATGGCATGACAATCCGTGAGCATGAGCTGTCTGTGCTGGAACATCTGGTAGGAGTGAGGCATAGGGCAGGTGGACGTAGGCCAGCTACGTCACCTGGTGCAGGTCTATGTGAATGAGCTACCTCACATGCTTGCTCCCATAGTGGCGGTGGCAGCAGCAGTGCAGTTGGTGCTGCACTGTCCACACCAGGACACAGCAGGCCACGTGGATGTGGCCTTGGATGGTCCCAACGGGGACACAGTTCCAGTGGACATGTGTCATCAGACAGTACCCAATCTGCACCTCTGCCTGGTAGTGCCTGTGCAACCCCTGGCAGGCACAGGTCATGTGGCCATGGATGGACACTGTGAGCTGTAAAACCTGGTCTGTACAGTCTGGTGCTGTCAATAATACCCCTGTGTAGGCCAGACACATGGCAAAACTGTGTGCACACATACACGCACACACCAGAAACATCTGTAGGGCACTGCAACACTCACATGCATAACAACCACACATGGCCAATTAGATCACATGCCCTAACCCACCCGCATTATGTCATCCACTGGTGCAGCCTAGGCCCCTGGCAAACATTATCACCCTGTGCATATGATGATGCCTGTACCACATCCCTGTCATCCACACCATTGGTGCAGGGACATGCTCATATGGTCTGATGCACAGGATGAACAAAATAGGGAGATAAGTGTAGATTACAGTTGTTGTGTACTGTTGACACGCAGCAGACATACCATGTAGTACAGGTTTAGAATGCATTGTTTTCTGTTCACAGTATGTGTCTTGGTAACAACAGTAACATCATGTTGGTAATGATGTCCTGCTTCCCTCCTTCATGTCTAATTGCATGTGCCATTGAGTGCCAGTGTTTGCAGTTTTTGATGTGTAAATGTGGACTACTCACAGGTATGTATGGCAATACCAGCATGCTATTCATAGCTTCAACCTCACTGTTAGAAAGGCTGACATTCCAAAGATGTCTACATATCTACTGATCCAGGAGCATGGGAGCTGTGTACTAAGCTACAGTGGCTAGAGACATGACATCCATACTGGGTGACATCACAGGTACAGTTACATGGGGTGGGTAGTTTACATAGCGGTCTAGCTGATGACAAGGGTTGAGGCCAGTTGATAGCTTGAGGCCTCACTGTGTAGCAGTAATACACATTCACATTACAGGATGAGAACACACAACTACACACACACACACACACACACACACACACACACACACACACACACACACACACACACACACACACACACACACACACGCACACACACGCACACACACACACACACATGTATTCAGACACACAGTAACATGCCCACACTCACGGGGTCAACGACACTGTAACACACACATACACTTGATAGTGTTGAGCTGAGGACCCCTGCCTATGTGGTAATCACCATTACAGTACTGTGCACCCACATGATGTGACACAGAGAATACATATGTACAGGTAGTTAGTAGTGCCTACAATCAATGGCATCAACAGGGTAGTAGATTGCATCACCTGGAGGGGTTAGGGGTCCTATCTGCTTACTATGGTAACATACATCCTCACTCCATGGACCAGACAGCCATACATACATACACACACACTGTGGAGTCCACAATTGAATGCACCTATGTCATGCACATACAGATAGCTCACATGTGTGTGATACACACCCCACCCCTGCCTATGTCTTGCTTTCTACACTGCAGTATGTACAGATCTCTACAACAGTGTGCAGGAGTGTGAGTAACAATTGCGATGTATTCCCCACCATACGTGGCATATATGGACACACAAGCAAACACACATGGCAGTATTGTGAATCAAACACCTGCTATCTTATGGTATGTATGAAAGACATGCAGCAGCATTGCCTGCATTACAATGTGTACCAACACTACCTTTGGCAATTGTGCTGATATATGCACACGGGAGGTCTTAAGTGTTACAGGTGTCAAGTGATTTATAGTCAGTGACACCCTGACTGCTGTGTAGGTTGTATGTCTTCCCCTTCAATTAACAGAAACATAGCTTAGTGTTTGGACATTTTATGGTAAGACAGCTTGGGACACACCTGTGAGCTATCTTCAGCAAACATCCACCTGCAAAGATGGCCCACCACTTAGTTATGTCCACACATCCATCCATACCTGACGTACGTCTTACCATACTGTCAGTATATCACCATGTACAGTTGGCAATGATGGGGCTGCATTGCAACTGCATGCTGTAGTAAGACACACATCACCTGCAAACATCAGCTACTGCACATGCATGGTAGCTGAATGCACACCACTACATGTACATGTGTGCAGGTCCTATATTCCTGTCATTTAGCCATGTTTGTAGGCATTGCAATTGGTGGACATGTGTGATGACATACAGAACACATAGACAGTTGTATGATATGATAGTTGTCATGGGTAACCAGTACAGAGGGAATGTTAACTCAGTCAACATTGACATCACACCTTATCTACTGTTAGCATCCAACAGCCATGGACCTACCTTCCATGTGCATGTGTGTAATTGCTGTAGCATGAATGACAGCAACAGCTATGCTATGTACATATGTGTTTTGTGTGTGTGTGTGTGTGTGTGTGTGTGTGTGTGTGTGTGTGTGTGTGTGTGTGTGTGTGGCATGTATATATCCACGGCAGGTACATGTATGTCATATGCAAACATGAGGGTGTTTACTGGTGTACAGCAACAGTCATCTGTTACTGCTGTATATGACCCAGGGCCCCTGTTATGTGCACAGCCAACCTGGTTACGAACAGTGGTATCATTGCATTGCATAACAAATGATGCAACTGTGTCAGTACATGGGTAGTCTGCACAGTTGATGTAGAGCTAGGTACAGTCCACTGGTTATAGGTCACATGGTGTTGTACTAATATATGTTCTACCACATGTATGGATGTGTGTTGCTGGTCCAAGGACATGGTGATGTCTGAGGGCTACATCCTAGAATGCGGCTTTTGACACTGTGATCTGCACCTGGCACATCTGTGATGCCTTTTGAGGGTGTACTGGTCAGTACATGTGAATGGCCTTCATGTACGTGGGGACACCACTACCTGGAGCGGTCTGTAAAGGTGTTATGGCCCACATGTCTGTATCCAAGATATACGGTGGTAGTGCTATTGTGCACAACTGAGCCTTCAGCCAGGTGTTCCTCACTGCACAGGTGTCAGTATTCCCCATTGTTGGATCTACATTGGGCAGCTGTGATTATGAATGCTGCACATCTAGCACTGTTTAGCATACACATACAATGCAGTTGTCCTCTAGGTGTCAGGGTGTTAACCTGGTCTCAGGACATTCATCTATAAATGGCACTATATGGACGAAGTAGCCACTCCTGACAGGACATCGCCACGGGTGGTATTAGTGTGCCAGGTTTAGATTGGTACATCTAAGGAGATGGACAGCAGCAGACGTTGTGTAGAAGACCGGTGTCAGATATATGTAGTGCAGCGTTCATGCTAATAATGACAACTATCAACACTGGAGTCCATTACAATGTGTTTTTCACGTCTAACTGTAATAGCATGGCCACTGTGCCCTACCGTGTTTAGAATCAGCGTGCATACAAAACAGCCCTTTGCTACTAAGTGTGTGAGCATGCCCAGTATAAGGTTGTGTAGATGGACACATAATGCATTTCAAACTGCCATGTGCTACTAAGTGGGTGAGCATGCCCAGTGACACCTTGTGTCGGTTATGTGCCTCTATTTGTATGGGCATGGCCATTGTAACCCTGTATAGCGATAGTAGTCATCCAGTCAACAGATGGCCATACCCAACTTCAGGATGGATTCCTACATTGAACACACTGGTTCACAGGTATGTACATCGTAACTGCCAGCATTCATGTCAATGTCCGCATTCCTAGAAGGTCATATTGACAGTCTTGAAAGGTGTAGTGTCTGTGGCGTGGCTTGTATCTATGTAGTATTGTAATAGTGGTCCGTAGATAGGCAGTTGTCCTGATCACACCACTGGCATGTGTTTGTCTCCGTCTGCCTGGGGACAGAAATATGCTTTTAGACTGCTCACACTCCATACAATCCCTAGCTCCGTCTTTTCTATTGCTGATGATGTCACCCACCTAGAAGTATGCCTCTGGGAGTACTGGGTCCCAGTAGTCTCGGTAGCACATTCTGTAACTACGTAATGCTGTAGTGTGATAAGGTAGTTAGGTCTGTGTTCTCATGCCAACTGTGTGTGTGTGTGTCTGTGTGTGTGTGTGTGTGTGTGTGTGTGTCTCCGTCTGCCTGAGGACAGAAATATGCTTTTAGACTGCTGACACTCCATACAATCCCTATCGCCATCTATTCCATTGCTGACGATGTCACCCACCTAGAAGTACGCCTCTGGAAGTACTGTGCCCTAGTAATCTTGGTAGCGTGTTCTGTAATTGTGTAATACTGTAGTGTGATAAGGTAGTTAGGTCTGTGTTCGAATCCCAGCCATGCCAACTGTGTGTGTGTGTATCCACCTGCCTTGGGGCAGAAATATGCTTTTAGACTGCTCACACTCCATACAGTCCCTATCGCAGTCTTTTCCATTGCTGATGATGACACCCACCTAGAAGTATGCCTCTGGGAGTGCTGTGTCCCAGTAACCTTGGTAGCGCGTTCTGTAACTGCGTAATGCTGTAGTGTGATAAGGTAGTTAGGTCTGTGTCCCAATCCCTGTCATGCCAACTGTGTGTGTGTGTGTCTCCGTCTGCTTGGGGAAAGTAATATCCTTTTAGACTGCTCACACTCCATACAATCCCTATCGCCGTCTTTTCCATTGCTGATGATGTCACCTACCTAGACGTATGCCTCTGGGAGTGCTGTGTCCAAGTAATCTTGGCAGCGCATTCTGTAACTGCGTAAAGCTGTAGTGTGATAAGGTAGTTAGGTCTGTGTTCTAATCCCAGCCATGCCAACTGTAGGTGTGTGTCTGTCTGGGGACAGAATAATGCTTTTAGACTGCTCACACTCCATACAATCCATATCACCGACTTTTCCATTGCTGATGATGTCACCCACCTAGAAGTACACCTGTGGGAGTGTTGTGTCCCAGTAATCTCGGTAGGACATTCTGTAACTGCCTAATGCTGTAGTGTGATAGAATAGACAGGTAGGTACTCTATTCCAAGCCATGACAGGTGTGTGTGTTTGGCAGTCATATCCTATGTGTTGGTATCTGTGAGTGGCTAGCTCCAGGATGTGTTGAGGAGTGTGTTTTGTTGTTTTCCTATATAGTGTCCATAAATGTCACAATTGGCCAAGAGACTGGGTTGGCAAGACATACACATACATTCGGCAATAGGTCTGGTGAGTAATGTCAGCAGCCCTAATCTTACCCTTAATACAGTCTGAACCCGTGTGACACACAGAAACACACTTGCCTTGATATTAACACCAGTACATAATGCAGGGGGCGCATGTGGTTTCCTTTTCATTCTTGTCTAATGCTTAAGTGTCACGTGGTCCACTGTTGTGATATATATTCTATATCTACGTATTTGTGTGTATATGTATATGTGTGTGTATATATATATATATATATATATATATATATATATATATATATATATATATATATATATTATATGTGGACATTAGCACACATAAATCTACATGATGGCATACATGTCCTATACTGCTGAATGCCTGTGCTGGATAATCTGTATGTGATAACCTCAGATGTATGTATATCTGCCATGGCTTAGTGGTAAAGCACATTGACTGTGGTGTGCAGGGTCCCGGGTTCGAGCAGTGCAGAGACTGGTTGTTTTGTTGCTGGGAAGAACAAGGGACATCAAATACGGTGATAGTAAGGCGCTTTTAACCAGTTGTGTGCAGATCTGCATGACAGTAAGCAGTGGTTATTTTTGTGGAGGCTCAGTATGGGTCATGTAACTATGCAATAGAAGACAGTACTATGTAAAGGAGGTGGAAAATAGTGAATCCCGTTTATCCGCAGGGTGTGATGCAGATCCCAAGAGTGTATGTGTATAGATGGCCGGGTGCAGGACTCGAATATAGGTGAAAGCATGGGGCGGGGGTTGTCAGGCATACTGTACGTACATTGGAGTCCTGTGTCTCGGGATTGCTCCTGCCTTAGCACGCCTAAGCTAGGGGTGTGTCTATACCTGCCTAGTGCAATTGGGAGGGACAACAGCAGTAGGAGAGTAGTCAAGGTGAACAAGCTGGGCAAACAGGTGATAATTATCACAATCAGCAGATTACAGGCCCCACCCAGCCCAGAACACTACAATAAAGTGAGCAAGCACCATACCCTCGGGTTTTTTTCCACACTCAATACCCCCGGTGTATACATGAGGGGAAATTTTACAAAACAATCCAACGAAATGAGAAGGGCTGCAGCAGGCAACATAGACCAACATGTGCAGGAGGCTGAGGGTGGTGAGGATGTGAATGCTGTCGAACAACCCTCAGTGAGGAGGCAGAGAAGACTGTGCAGACACAGGGTAACCTACCAGGGGCTACATGAGCTGGAGATAGTGGAGCACTATGGGGTGGACAGAGACCTCCTAGAGCAGATTGTTGAGCTGTGCTGGCCACACCTGACACATTGAACAGGCCGAGGGAAACCCATCCCAGTGGATACCAAGGTATGTGTAGGCCTAGGTATACTAGCCACAGATACCTCCCAAAGCACAACTGGGGATATCATGGGGATCTCACAGTCATCTGCATCCAGAGTATTCCATGAGTTCCTGGATGCCATGTCACCACATGCCAGTGGGCACGTACATTTCTTCAACACACGTGAGGTGTTGACCAGCAATATGCATCTCTTCCACCAATTGGTAGACTACCTGGGGTAGTGGGTGCTACAGCCAGCATGCACGTATGCATCAAAGCACCACCCGGTGAGCGGGATAGGGCCTACATTAACCGCAGGGACATCCCCTCCATCAACTGCCAGGTTGTATGCGATGCCCAGGGCATTATACTGAATGTGTGTGCTGGCTGCCCTGGAAGCTATGACGATTCTGATATATTGGATCTGACACAGCTGTACCATAGCTTTGCCAATATGGACATCCCCTACGGTCACCTAGTGGGGGATGCTGGGTACCCACTGGAGCCGTGGCTGATGACACCCATCTGAAATGCACACACACCTGAACAACTACACCATAATGAGGTACACGCACAGGCAAGACATATAACTGAGCATGTGTTTGGGATGCTCAGGTCACAGTTCCAGTGTCTGGACACATCCGGTGGATCCTTGCAGTATTCACCAGCTACATGCACCCAAATTGTTATGGTATGTGCTATGCTACACAATATGATCCTGTGGAAACAGCTGCAGCAGGAACAGCATGGGGCAGGGCCACACAGCCCCCCACCAATGCCAAGGCCTGTACAGGCACAGAGTGACTCAAAGGAAGAACTACCTGAGCCGGACACAGTAGGCGGAAGGAGGCATGCCCAGTATGACCTGGCCTTGGCAAAGAGGCAACGCATAGTGTATGCACTGTCACAGAAGGTACCCAGGGAATGTCACCCTCTCTGACTCGCACAGAGAGTAAAAGGGATGCCAAACATGACACTACCTTTGCTCAGCCATGTATAGGAAGTGCACTCTGTGCATCCGACATAGGCAGCCCTCCAGCACCATCCTCAGGTCTGGCACACCCTCAAGGTAAGCCAATCAACCTACCAATTGGCAGTTGTATTAGAATGTGTTGTTACCTGTAGCTATGGTATGGATGTGAGCATGCAAGGGAATTTGGTGGCAGAATGTTAAGGCAGTGGACAGTAGATGTCCATAGTGGCACCGTGACATCTGTAGCACATACTGGGGTCACCATAGTAGCCAGTAGTACAAAGGGTGTCCTAACCCACTGCAGGTAATGGGCTGAGCATCATGTGTGTCCATACAGCCCACACAAGTCTCAACCAGCTGGACAGGTGTAGACCAACACAGACAAATGCTGTACTATGGCTTCTGAATATGCCCAATGGATGAATCCCCCCCCACAGACACACACAGACAGACTACAGCAGGCCAGGCAGTTGGATGTAGGTTATGAAGGCTAGGACGTCTGAAACTAATATGTTAGTAATTAAAGCTAAGATCTGGAGTACACTGGTATGCCTCTAGCCAGCACAATAGGTAGGTCTACACACTGAAATGGAGTATCTGACATACCAGTACAGTAGTAGCAAAAGTGAACAAGTGTCAGCTGTGCCCCCCTTCCAACGTACACATGTAACAGTCAGGTGCACCCCCCGGTGCTGTGTAGGAATGTGGATACAGTCGGATGTCCCTCCAAGCTGTGCAGAAATGTAGCAACAGTCAATGCCACATGACCAATGGATACCCTGCAGAAACAGCATGCCACCTGTCAGTGTACAATGCAGAGGCCGGCACCACAGTACTGGCTACCTGGACATGTAACACATGCGATACAGTTGACCATACTGGGCATGCTCAAACACATGAAAGTATGATGGCAATGTCAGTCGACAACATGTGGAACAGTCATACTGGGCATGCTCAC